>NC_080048.1:35541970-35791970 GCF_026212465.1 Amaranthus tricolor | reverse complement strand
AAAATTTACTTTATTAAAATACTAAATATTTAGATGTAAATTGATTAAATTTGTAATACATTAATGGTCAAATTCTATACATTAAACTATAAAAAACAAAAAAAAATTAATAAAAAGGAGTAATACTTTTGTTATTTAGATAAATAGAGACAGAGAGTCAAGAAAAAAATTACCTATTATGATTTCAATAATATTAGCATGTTAATAAATGAATGTAAATGTAGGGAATAGCCTTCAAAAAAAAAAAGAATCCTATTCTGAAAAAGATGAATTGAATCATCAAAAGCATTGAATTGGTTATACTATTTTTAATTACATCATTATTGCACCTAATTTTTAATCCAAACTTATAATGTATATTAATTGTACTTTTGTATAATCTCATAATTTGAATTTTGAGTCCGTCCCTAATTATTACAGACTTATCTTGGCCCAATGACTCCACCTCAGCTGACTCGGCTTTTGAGGCTGGAGTGAAATTTACGTAGAATACTTGATTTATGGCAATTTACTTAACTTTCTCTTCATGGCTTGGCATTTTCAATTACTTTATTCATTCTTTGAAGTCCTAGATAGATGATTAGCTGAACAATTTACAAAAATAACACAAATTTGTCATGATTAATTCACTTTCTTATGAATTGGCCATGAAATACCAATTGGAGCAAATAAGTTAAAAACAATCTTAAATCACCTCTAAACACCCAAAAAGGGGCATATATTTATGTTAAAATTGATTTATTTTAAAAGTTATTGATGCCTTTATGATCTTAATCGACCACTTAAATGTCGAAATTGAAGACTTTTAAAAAAATCATAATTCATGCATCCATTTAAGGTTTTAAATTTGTAAGTAGAAATTAATCACTTTAATGTTAAAATTTATCACTTTAACGTGAACATTGAAATTTGTTTATTGATCCCTTTAATGTTTACTTTAAGTTGAAATTAATCATTTTAATTTCAAAAAAAAAAAACTTTAATTTAAAAATTGATATCTTAAAGAACAAAATAATTTTTTTTGAGTTTGAATCGTCCTATATATTACTATCTACCTCAAAATAAGACAATCTCTCGTGACTTCTTGTGAATTTGTTATTATGCCACATCAATATATTATGCCTTTATCATCACATTTACATAAACTTGAATATATATAATTAATCAAAGATTATTTGAACTCTTGATATGAATCAAAACATAAAACATGTATCAGGATTAAATTATACCTAAGCATCCGCCACCAACAACCCGCCCAATTATTAATCATATCATTTTCACGATTCACGACATCCAAAATTTTTCGGCGGGCACAACAAATTCCGGCAAACCCAGAATTGGATAATAAATAACCTCAAAATTTTTCATATTCCGTACTTTCTCAATCGCATCTTCTATATATTTACCGCTAATTGGTCTATTTATAACAACCCTACGGATTCCGACATAATACTCACTGCTAGAATTTTTCAGTATGAAAATTCTTAAGTTCTTTTTCTTTAACAAAATTAAGCCAACCATAACTGAGCGTACACTTCCGGGGCTTCTCTTTTGAGTTAAGCATAACTTCCCAGATTGTACCATGAATATCAATTAATGGGATGATTTGACTTGTATTTTGAGGCATCTGTGAAAAAATGGTAGCTCTAACAGTTTCGAAATTACCAAACGATTAGTAACATCTGATTTCGTCAAAACCTTAATAAACGAAACAACATTATCGTTCCTCTTCTCAATTGCGTATGGGATTGAGATTGGATTCAGGTTTGGGATTGAGATTGGATTAGGGTTTGGGATCGAGATTGGGTTTGGAATTGAGTTTGAGTTCGGGATTAAGAACGGGTTTGGGTTTGGGTTTGGGTTTGGGATTAGAGGACAACAAGGTAAAATATAATAAAATATATAAATTATGTGAATGATGTTAAATAAGCTAAAGTATAGGTAAAATTTAAGAAAGGAGATATTTTAAATTGAAAATATAAAAAAATTATAAATTATTTTATGAGACGGTCTTATTGAAAGACACGATTTATACTTGGGTTAAATAATAAGCTTGTTGTTTGCAAAGAAATTCAAAGGATTTTTTCTTTATCAAATTTTTTTGAAACATTTTTTTTATTTTTTTAATTTTTAAATAATCAAATAATTAAATTTTTTAGGTTTTTATAATAAATGTAATTGATTTTAATTAATAGGAGTACATAAATTAAACATAAAATTAAAAGAAATTGTATTATAATTACTATTTTAATCTCATTAAATCATGACAACTTTGACTGGTACGCCAAACAAGTTCATAATAATATATGCTCATAATTTGTTAATAGCTACTCATGTGAGAGAGATTGTCGTCACTCGGTGAGACGATCTCAAACAAATTTAAGAATATGGGCTCTTTAATTTGTTTGAGATCGTTTCACCGAGTGACAACCATCTCTCTCAGAGAAGTAGCTCTTAACAAATTAAAATAAATTACTACCGAATAGTTTGGCATATTAGTTTAAGTTGTTACTTATGATTTAATGAGATAAAAATACTAATTATAATGCAACTTAATTAATTAGGTGTATTATATTCTTTTGGTAAAGAGATAAACAAGTTGAAAGAAAAATAATACTCCAATATGTAGTTTATCAAGAACCCATACAGGCTAAGGATTAATAATTGAAGCAATATGGATAGATATTTAGATAAGAAACCAGCAAAGTTCCTTGATCAATCATCCATTCATCCATAAGTACAGTAGTACTAATTATACTTAATGGAGTATGGACACATTACACATACATATTGTCGGATAACAAATAACCAATTATAGAGAATATTTTCTTTAATTTCGCCTTTTTTAAGTTTTAATGTTTTTAAAGAATCGACTTTTATTTCAATTGAAGTAGGTATATCATTCTCTCATTTTAAGATCTGAGTTTAATTTTCGTTGACCCCTGTTCTAGCCTTTCCATCCCTCAGGCCTTGGCCTAAGTTGTACTTTAAACAACTTTTTTTAAAGAAAATAGAGTCATTATAATTAAAGAAATTCCACATGGTAGAATCTAGTTTTCATGAAACGCCAGTGGTAGCATTTTTGTAAGATTTTTCCACATAGTAACATCCAGTTTATGTACTATCTAACTGTTGTGGCATTTTCCGTTAAATTCTTGTTAATTTCTGTTTAATTTATTATTTTGTAAGATTTTTCTACATGGCAGCATCCAATTTTTGCTCTCAAATGTTTAATTCATTATTTTAACGTTTAATTCACTAAAAAATTACATGCTACCATGTGGAAAGATCTTACAAAATGATGAATTAAACGGAAATTAACAAGAACTTAACGGAAAATGCTACGGCAGTTAGATAGTGTATAAACTAGATGCTACTATGTGGAAAAATTTTACAAAAGTGCTACCACTGGCGTTTCATGAAAACTGGATGCTACCATGTGAAATTTCCTTTATAATTTAGATATATATCAAGTGATTTATTATATATATGTAAGTTAAATCATTTATGGAAAAATAAAATTTTTCTCTTATCATTAATATTATTAAACTTTTGTTTCTCAAGGCTAGCTCTTAAAATTATTTCGGGAGTTGTTTTGTTGATTTACTTATATAAAAAAAACAATTTATAAAGAAAAATTAAGCTGATTACTAAAGAATAGACAAGTGAAGAGATCCAAGCCTTTACTTCGCATGCACTTGGGTCTTTTCTCTTTTGTACCTGCTTGATATCAAGATGGCAAAAAGTGAACAATAATTTTGGAAACTTGTATTGGTGGGTTTTATAATTAAGCAATTTAATTGTCATTTTCTCCTTTTTAAAATGCACTTCACTAACACATGAGTTGATGAAAGTGGATTTGTCTTTTACTTTTTTAGTTTTGAGGTAGTATTAGAGATCGTGATGGGCCAGATTACTTGCTCGTAAATCGGATATCAAAATGTCTTTAAATCGGAATGGTACCTTGTTGGTGAGAATCAACTTTAAATTATATCGGATGACTCATTTGTTTAGGTTTCAAAATAAATGAGTGGGCCATTGAACTGTTTGGAGAAGCAAACTAAACCTAAATTATCATCATTATATTCAATATCTCGTTCAAAGGCAGGGTCTGGGTGAAAGAATGTGATGAACAATCTATACCCGTGCTCCCTTATTAAAGGAAGACTAGAGAAATATGGTCTATTTTACCCCCAAAAAGAAAGAACCTGTTAGAATTAATATGCGGAAGTTAGTGGATTATTGTTGCAAGTTAGGGGAGGAGTAAAGATGAGTTGGACAATATTTTTGAATTGTTAAGTGAATATAGCTTACATTACTTACTTTTTCAAAGTACAAGAAGTGGCTATTTATAGCCTTGGTAAGTCGGTGATTGTACCGACATTGCAAGCTCCTAGTTTCTAGGCTATTCTAGCTAAGCTTAGAGTGTTATACACTTTCTAGCATATTATATTCATATTTAGATAATTCTTGAGATTATTCTAGGTTGCTAATTCTAGATTTTTCCTAAGATTTTTACTAACAATATTCTAGAAACATGTTCTACAAGTTTCTTGTTTAGATTTTTTACATAGATTTTTCTAGATTAACATTTAATAGAGCCCTGCATAAGAAGAAATGAGTAACGACTGACAATGTTATCTAAAGAGTAAAACTATTGATAAAGCTGATAAAAAATAAAAATAAAAAATAAAAATAATAATAAAAAACAGTATATAATTCGACTCGGAGGCTCATATAACCGAACTGCATAAGTAAACGCATTACTATATTTTTCCGCACGATCAATGATGATGTTAGTGATGTTTTGAAGCCTATATATGAACAAATAATGTCCAAATGGATGTCATATGAATATGATAAGGTTTTACCTTACATTATTTATGGAATCGGACCAATGTTAGACCATGGACATAAAAACCAAAGGTCTAAAAAATTGATAGCCAATTATTATTGAACGTATTCACGTTGGTTGTTCACAAAGTAATATGGATAATGAATTTGTTGCAATATGTTAGATTGACTAAAATGTCTTATAAGTTAATTACTTATTTGTCAAATACAATAACCAGACTGTTGACGATCGATCATAATTTGTCAAGGAACCAATTCACCAAAAGCTTAAACTGATGGCTGAGGCCCGGGGATAGGTTATATATCTAATATGCCCCCTCACATGAGAGCCCTTTGGGCTAAGAGTGTTGTTGCAGCACAGGCTCTCTTCATACCTGGCGTTAAATATTCTACTTTAAATTAGGGGAGGTGAGATTCGAACCCGTGACCTCTTGTCACGTTGTCTCTAATACCATGTCAAGGAACCAATTCAACCAAAAGTTTAAGCTAATGCTTGAGGCGCTAGGATAGGTTATATACTCTAACGTAATTTAAGCAAATAAATTAATATTAAAGGTGTTGGGATTTTGTGACTTGAATCGAGTCTAAGATCGGGTTTTAAGATGAAATCAAGAGATGCGTCGAAGTGCGCGGGGTGCGGAGTAGCTACTGGATTGGAAGACGCCTGTAACCGCCTTGAATTATGAAGGCAAACACTAACTGAAATTTAGTATTAATCAAGCGGAAGCTTACTTTTGCCAACACAATTAAGGGGTTACTTAAAGGTCAAACCAATATCCAAGCAATATAACGGAAGTCTTAACTGTCCAAAATATAGGAAAATTACAACCAAATTGAAATAAGTCTAAAGTTCAAATTTCATCCTTAAATTAGTCTAAATCTAAACTAATAGTCTCTCAAATAAAATAACGAGATCTAAACAAAAGGGGAGTCATACTCCAACTCAGGTTCATCTTCCGCTCGCATATTCATTCTCCGTCGAGGTGCCATAGGGTTTTACTCTAAAAACAAAACCATTGGAAAAACATACAAAGCATAGTATCAGCAAAAAGACTGAGTATAATCACACTGGTGTCCGTCAAACAAGTTATTGAAACCCTTTTTTTTTTTGAGTAAATTCATTTTGAA
The DNA here is from genome assembly GCF_026212465.1 of Amaranthus tricolor. Classification (NCBI taxonomy): domain Eukaryota; kingdom Viridiplantae; phylum Streptophyta; class Magnoliopsida; order Caryophyllales; family Amaranthaceae; genus Amaranthus; species Amaranthus tricolor. Next base: position 35,785,988 of record NC_080048.1, on the reverse strand, counting down.
ATATGCTTTTTCATTTGATAAATCATATTATGATTCAAATCCAGTTCAATGGCTCTATAGTCATTTCAAATTCTCATTTTTCATCATAAATCATAAGATCTCAATGGATCCAAATCAATTTCAAACTCATATCATAAGTTTACATGGGTACTCTGTGAGTCATCCTGTGACTCGTTTGGTAGTCGGTATACCGTCCGCGACATGTCCGGCAAGTGTAACACAATGGTATTGTGAACAATACGCGCTCAGCATTGGTGAGCCGTTTAATCATGCACACAACATTTGCTGTGGCATATGTACCCGCCATTTAGGCTAAAACATTTTTTTGTACATAATATATATGTTGTAAATTTTAATAGCATTTGAAAGTCAAAAGTATCAACTTTTTCAATATGATAAACATCTTTTATTTGCACATAGCAAAACATACTTTATTTGCGACTTAGCAAAATCAAATAATAATATTTCCCACATGGGTAAAACATGCTTAGCATAATCATATCATTAAACATAACCTTTGTATTATATTGGGGCATCACTATCATGTATGGAAATGCATTGTAACAAAAAGTAATTAAAATTCAATACAATGTTTTTTTAAGGAAACCACTAAAATGTTTCGTTTCAATCCTTCTTAAAGTAAATATAACTTTAAAGGGTTTTGAAATTCATTCAAAACAACTAGAATATGATTCATAAGCCTATAAAATCATTATAACAGAAGATTTCATAAAACACTATTTTCTTAAATACGAGATAGTTTTGCCGGTAATAAAATCGATAATTGATTTACAAAGTAAATATTAATTCTCCAACAAGGCCCAAATTAATCAAGTCATTATAATACCTTATTTAAAATGAATTTAAGGTTGTCCCATCAGATTATAATTGGTTATGCGAATTTATAACGATCTTACAATTACTTTCGACAATTTGGGTATTTACCGTTATTTAAATGGTGTCTTAAATCCGTAAAATTTATAAACCATCTAATTTAAACTTAATTTATACTATGAGGCAGTAGGTTATTAATATAATTATAAATTTTTTTATATAGGTCTATTTTTACCCAAATTTAATTAACAATATTACACTTTTTAATAAATAAACATTGTCTATTAATTTGATAAATTAGTAAATAATTAATAATTTATTATATAAAATTATACCAAAGTTCCAGAAGTCATATAATATGTTTATTAGGCTATTTGAACTTATAAAATTCATGTATGATGTTTTATTATTTTGTATAGACATTTTATCGATAAATAGGATAAAATATGTTTAAAATTATTTGAGTCCAAATAAAATATTATAAAAAAATTATATGATATTCCAGAAGCTATTTTAAGGGGTATAAAATTTTAAATAACCATTAAAAATCATGTGGGGTATTTTTAATAATTAATATCGTTATTTTACCGATAAACCGAATAAAATTTATTTAAGTCCATATATGGTCACGAAAATCCATATAAATTTTTGAACATGTATCTACTGTTTATATAAGTGTCTCATAAAATTTTCATGTCCAAAAGATGTCATTTAGTATTTATTTTATATTTTACCGTTTTCAAACTTACCGATTATTAATAACCGAGTAAAAATTATTAAGGTCCTTAAATGTAAACGAAACCTTCCCAAACTTTTACCAATTTTACCTACTGTCTATATGAGTATGTGATAAAAATTTCAAGTCTATATGTCTTTGTTTGGTAATTATTTTATATTTTATCATTTTACAATTTACCGTTAAACAATTTAACGATTATTCAAAAATCATAATAAAATTCCAAACTAAATATATTCTGGCCAAATCTTGTTGGAGACATTATAATATGTTTTTATTAATTATTTTTTATGATGAAGAGTTCATCTAATACCATGTTTTATAATAAGAGTATTTAACACCTTAAAATCCACTAAAATATCAATTTAACGAATAATCTCAACAAAAAGTATCCAAGAAATTTTCTTAACATATAGCTACTGAAAAATTCTTTTTAAATGAATTTCAAATATTTTCAAATTCATATAATCATTTCCATCACAATAATGTTCACAAAGTAGTGTTAAACATGCTTTTAAACATACAATAATTTATAAAATCAACATGCATGATGCCCACAATAATAATACATGTAATAAATTATTCCATACTCAAATTTATCATTTTTACATCATTTTTCAAGATTTAAGAACTTCTCTTTGGGAAATTTTTTTTTTTTTTTTTTTAAAAAAAGTTTATACACAAACTTTCCCAACTTGTTCTTAAATCCTTTAAAAATCACCCCATGTGACATACCTCGACTCCAAGCCTATATAATTATTCCGTAAGCTCCCACGTAAGCTCCTACGCGTTTTTAGAAGTGGTTCTAACTTCGGGTCCTTGCCCTTCAAGTCTCAACTCCAACTCTTCAACTAAACATATTGCATTCATCCAAAAATCAATAATAATTTTGGATTTCTAACATGCACTTAACTTTTCCTAGTTAGAGTTGTTAGACTAATACTTGTGATGATATTAACATATTTGGAGTATGCTTATTATGTTGAGCAACATACTTAGTTAAGTCCCATAATTTTATTTGAATCCTTTAAGTAACAAAATTTATATGTTTGTGGAAATGCATTTTCTTACTTTCTATTATGGCCTATTTTTATAGATTTATAAGTGATGATTTTCTTAGTTTAGAGATAAAATACTCATTTTATAATGATCTTAGTTTATAGAAAGATTCATGTAAAAAAAATGTTTTACATGAACAAGTTTTAACAAAACTAGTGGAATAAAGAAATGAACATAACTTACTTTATACTTGGTGGATTTCTTCAAGTTTGGTGTCTATGGAAAGCTCTTAAGATGAAGATTATTTTTATGGGAGATTTTAGTTTATAAACATAAATTTTCAGAATTTTTAGATGGGTTTTTGAAGAAGATTTGATGAGAAAATAAGGTGTTTTTGCTAGGAATTGTAAGATTGAACTTCAACTTTGCTTATGAATGAAATAAGGAGTAAAATGAAGAGTGAAAGAAGGTTGATGGAGCTGAAAATATGGACAGCAAATATGTATTGATTTATTATGTTTGCATGCTTGTTATGATGGTGTTTTTGGGTAAGAACAATAGGGGCTTTGGGTAGAGAGTTTGGTGGAGTGTGCAAGTGAGTTTTGGGGCTAAAAGAGGGCTAGTATGACAGCTAGGGGCTGCTGTTTTGGGGCTGGTTTGAGGTGATTTATGTCCCCAATTTGGTCTAATATGGTGTAAGAAAGGTTTATCTAAGATAGTTTAAGATTTGGGTAAAAATTGTTGTACATGTAACAAGTTATGTAACTTGTACTCCATGTTTAAAAATCACTTGTATATGTGTGAAATATTTAATTTACTTCCATCATGGTTACATAATATGCTTGGGTAATAAATTAAAATTTTTATTTTTTTCGAACTGTTATGGGTAGTTGCTCAACTTTAAGTTTAACCTCCAAAGTTCACGTTACTTGTCACGATTCATAATCATGTTACGAATTAACAAGTTTCTAATCATCGTAGAGATTTTTCAAATTACTACCATCACTAATTAAATTATAATTAGTAACGAACAAATATATAAGAAAAATTAGGCGCTAAAAACGACTAATGAAATCTCCTAATAATACGCCTGTTTCAACACCCAGGTCGCGGGCCATACATTTGGTCACGCGTCGCGAGTTTCTGAAAGAAAAGCTACTGTTTTGGAAAACAACTAGGTCGCAGGCCGCGACTTGTGCAGTTTTTGCAGGCTTTCAGTTTTTGCATGTTCTTTTGACGGTTACTTAGTTTTTGGGTCGGTTTCTTTGTAATTGTTAACCTAATTTTGTTTTATTAAGTAGCACACTAAAAAAACCCCTCTTGTAATTAGAATTAGGGATGGATGATCCATGAAAATGATCCATGAAACACAAAGTGAGGAAAACTAAAAGAGAAAAAGCTTGGAGAGATTGTTGTGGCTTCTCGTTCATTTTGTAATCTCCCAGTTTATAGTGAAAAGTGTATTCTCGGTGCCGGTGGATGTAGCTATCAAGTTGATAGTGAACCACATTAATTTTTCGGTGTGATTTCTTTATTGTTTGTCTGAATCTTTATTGCTTTCCGTTATTGTTTTCGATATTTTCTTTCGCTGTCGCACAACAAAAGGCTTGAATAGAGCCTATTTTTAGACCATTCTATTTTGTAAGTTCTTTCCGCAATTTTTCATTACCACTTAATATCACATTTCCAAATAAATATTAGAATGAATTTTCTAAAGAAACTGAGATTGTTGAATGAGAATAAACATGACTATTAAATTTATCAATAGAGATATTCCTATCATTTATATTATTTAGTATCGACTATCAAACCAACTCTAAATGAGGTAGGGTTAATATGTATGATGTGATGTAATCTCATTCACCTTAATTATCTTGATGATTAGTGACCCAAATCTTGAGCTCTAACGTCTCTTTATTTAGGTTATTACATATTTAATCAATTCAAACTTTAGTGTCTGCGTCAATGGCTTTGTAGTTTTGTACTGTACATCTTTCTAATACAGGATCTAATACACCCAATAATAGAAGCAAACTCCTCAAAAGTGGGTCAACCTAAGGCTTAATGTAAAATTACAAATTCTCAAATTAGACCCAAACCTTAAAATTATCTTTATTGGATTTGTTTAATGTAAAATTACAATTTTAAAATGCTCATTTACAATTTTGAAGTGACTAATTATAAACTTAAAAGTAATCATGCATTATTTATAATCTTAAAGTGATCACTAACTTAAAAAGGTACAATTGAAAAATCGAATTTTATCTCTATTGGAGAGCAAGTATTATTTTTTCACGTGAAGTCATAAGTTCGATTCTTACCTATCTTTCCCTTGAAGCCTATCATGTAAAAAAAAAAAAAGAAACTATAATTTTCTAAAAATAAGTAAATAAAAACTAAAGTTGGATGAGTACCTTTCCTTTGTAAAATTGAATATGCCCTTAACCAAGTACATTCATCTTAGTTATTTGACATGAAAAAATCTTGATGTATGCAAACCCATATGTTAATTAGATCATATCAGTTCTAAGCACTGGATTTTAATAATTGTACACTTCATGTAACAATTACTGTTCATCAACTGATCTTATTTGATATATATTTCTCCATGTATAATGTAAATACAAACTGTTGTGAGAGACGGTCTTTCCGAGAAACACATTAGATTTATGGGCTAAATAGCCCAATTTTAAATCAAAGAGAAAATAAGAATGTGGGCTTCTTGTTTTGGGATCGTCTCTTTGAGAGACAATCAAAGAGACGATCTCTCACAAGAGTAGTTGTAATGTAAAACATAATTAAGTGACATCTTGTTTGATTCATCTTAATGCATATCTTCATAATATTAACCTTTTAGAGTTTTTAACAAATGAAATTAAAGATGTTAAAGATTAGAATCATGCATTGGATAGCTAGCGTAAAAAACATAATTGTAGTAACTATTTTAAAAACCAGACGAAATATATCATTAGCCACATAACAACGAGTTAATAGTATATATTATTTTTAAATTAAATGTATATCGACCAATTTTTTACAACACATGTTTAGCAAAAAATTAATAATTTTAAAAATTAATAATGTAATTAGTTGATATTAAATTGTAAGAATAATTTTAAAAATTAATAATGTAATTCAGCAAGAAAAATTACTTGACAACACAGTTTATAATATATATGTTTTCCCACTCTAATTTTTAATATATACAAAATTATGCTATATATATTTCACCGCTAGAGAAAGATTAAGTCATAATGGAAAATAACGAACAAAAACACATGTACCACGTTTCATGAAAATTATCGTTAGAACACATTCTCAATATCACCATTTATGACTATATAGTGTATAGTAAATTTATTAAAAGGATTTATATATTGTACAAGTTTTTAATATATATATATATATATATATATATATATATATATATATATATATATATATATATATATATATATATATATATATATATATGTATATTCTTATTCACTAAAAATACCTTGCATAAAAGACAATAATATACAAAGGAGAAACAAAAAAAAAGGCTTAAAACTATTAATTGCATAATCACCAAAATTTTCACAAAGATTATTCAAACGTCCCTTATCCTTTGCTGTCTTAGTTGATCATAAAACCTTTGAATAAAATCTTCTGCAGCCTCATCAATCTTATAAATATTTCCATTCCCAATTTCATGCAAAGAGTAAGGAGAATCCGTAACCCTAACAATTGGACTTTGCCCTACCCTTAATGCTAAGGGAGAGTAAAAATAAGGGAATGGTGACCCCTCAACGTCGTCGTTTTGGAAATTACCTGAATTTAACACTGTCTCAAGCACCTTATTGATTGTATATATTTCATGGCTTTCTTCATAAATAATTGCATGGTAATTTTGATTCTTTTTATTATGATTAAATTGAAATGGGAAAATATAGTTTGGGTGGTTTGGGGTGTTACTACAACTAAACTCGTACTCCTCGCCACCATGGTGGTGGTTTCCGGTGAATGGTTTTCCGGCGAGTTTAGGGCGTTTCATGGTTAAGTATTTAAGGTCTAAGAGTAATCTTCTCTTGCTCAAGTTTTTCCTTAACATCACATAGACCACTCTCACTATGTGCCATAACTTTTTTGCTACCACTTGTGCATTTTGCTCCATTTTTTTATTTAGTGATAAAGATTTAGAGAGAGTGGAGGGACAAAAGATGATTTAGTGTGTTGTTTGGTTGTGAAAGAAATCTAAAGAGTGAGTGGTATATATATAGGGAGGTATGATCAATGATGTGGATTGTGGGGGATGAGTAAAATTTGGCAAACTTTTCTTAAGCTTTTATTTCTTTTAAAAATTTAAAAAAATTTTTTTTTAAAAAAAAGAAGATTATTGATGGAGATTGAGTTTGTGTTATGTTACTTTATATAATTGCTTTCTACCACCATCCCAATTTATATTATACATTACTTGAATATATTACGTATACCGAAGAACCATATATATATATATATATATATATATATATATATATATATATATATATATATATATATATATATATATATATATATATATATATATAAAAGATACTATGACATAAATTCGAAGAATATTTTTAATTTATAACATATATTCTTTTTTTTATATATAATAACTAAACAAAAATCATTCTTCTCCTTTTTATTTTAAAATCCTTCTTATTTCATCATCTCTCTCTCTCTATATATATATATGGTCAAGTTTTAGTGAGAACCAAGTTTAAATGAGAACCATGAGAACCAATTTCTCCGATAAAAATGTATTACTTTTTCAAAGACAAGGTGTTACTTTTGGACAAAAAAAGTTACTTTTGTTTTTAAAAAAATTTGGTACTTTTTAGACAAAAAAGTGTTACTTTCAGAAAAAATATAAATACAAAGTAACACATTTTTTTGAAAAGTAACACTTTATTGTGAGTTTTTTTTCAGAATTTTTTTCTTAAAGTAACACTTTTTGCCTAAAATATCATCTTTGTTTTCAAAAAAAGTAACACTTTTTTATTAAGTTACTTTTTTTTGTAAAAAAATAACTCTTTTTTATCAGATAAATTAATTCTCATGATTCTCATATAAAGATTGTTCTTACTTGAACTTCTTCATATAACATGGGCGGATTTAAATTTCTAGGCCTAATGGAGTAGTTCAGTTATGTATAAGTACAAATAAAATTTAAATTTTACAAGATGTTGAGGGTTTATTTTATCCTTATGATAAGAATTCGATTATCATTACCTACTGAATTGATTAATTTTGCTCTTTCTTTTTAGAAATTTTCTAGCCAATATTTAAATTTAAAAAAGAACATAGATTTTGGAAAAGAGGTGGCGGTACAAATTTTGGTTCCTAGTATTTATTTCCTTTGGGTGATAAATTTGACCCTTCAGTTTATATGGCCAAAATTCGCAACTAAATTAGTTATTGTACATGCTTACCGTATGAATATTAAAAAATCAAAGGTGCATGCAAGCTTTTTGTATAGGATCTCCTATTCTAATCAAATGTTTTGTTTAATTTGACACAAATTTTTTAAAAAAAGGAAGGGGTCATATGAAAGGAGTGAGCAACAGAAAAAAATTTAATAATTTAATATTAATTGTGTAAATAATTAAATCTTATAAGGACATAAATGAGGGAAAAAATTATCAAATAAGAAAATGAGGTATATAAACGTGAATATGTCGAAAGAGAAAATTAGACATTTGATTAGAATATGAGAGATATTTCCTTCGTTTCCTTATGTTCTTCCCATTTACTTTTTACATAGTTTTTAATGTAAATTTTAAACTTCAATATTTCTAAATACGCATAATAAAAAATTATTAAAAATACATAATTAAAAAGTATACAATCTAACGAGATCTTTGATGGATATATTTTATGTTCTAAATATGTGTCAAAAACATTAATTAAATTTCTCTCTCCTTAAGTTGGAATATTCCAAATGAGAAGAATATTAGTGAACGGAGGGAGTATTAATTATTTTATTATTATTTAATGAGGGTTGTTACATTGGTTAAGAAAACCACTATTTTATGATTAGACTTGAAAAGTTAAATCACTAATTAAAGTTGATTATAGTTGGAATTAGTGATTGGTGGGGACACAAGGTTTTCATGTTTAAAGTATTAATGTTTGAGATCAATAATTGGTGGGATGAAGACATAAGATTGTGTTGAATCTCATGTAGATATCACTACTTGTCTAGGATTATTGTAAAACTCTTATTACGTGTATAATTTTGTGATCAGTCTTTCATTCCTCCCACTTATTTAACATAATTTGTTATTTTATAATTATTTTTATTTTTGTGTAATGATACATAATAATCGTATTTTCCTTAAAAACAATAAGATATAACAAATTAAAACTAAGTTGAATTTCATCAAAAAAAAAAAACCAAGTTGAAGGTATTCGCTATAAAAACACTTCTATGTACTACCTCCTTTTAAATATTCTACTTCTACAATTTAACTAAAAAATTCTAATAAATTTGGCTAGAGAAAAAAAAAACAAAAGCTAACATATCCTAGGACCTTAATTATTAGCATAACTTTTTGACTTAATTGGTTTCTTTACATGGTATCAAAGTTATCATGACATAAGATCACAGGTTCGAATTTCAACCAAAAGCTAACGCCATATAAAGGAATCAACTCAACCAAAAGTTTAACCTAATAGTTAAAGCCCCATGATATATTATACATGTTAGAATATATAACATACATATCCTGAAACTTCAATTATCAGTTCAAACTTTTAATTTAGTTAATTCCTTAAATTGATTTCTTCACATGTTATATAGTCTAACAATATACCGCTTTTAACACTTAACATAATGTATTTCACTCTTAACTATCTCCTAGGACGTGATGACAAATAAGAGGACAATTAATAGCTAACACCGTACCATATAAAGGACACGAGTACTAGATTATTGATGGAAGGAGATCATAAGTTTACAAGGAGTTTGCTCTAAGGAGTAGATGTGCTCGTTCGATTAGGTGATGATAGAACCTCGAGACACATATTCGCTCATATGTAACGCGTGTTGTACTTTAAAAAAAAATTCTTTTTTCTGATTTATTGGTCCATAATAGGGACATGTAAAATCAAAAAAATAGGATGATTGTGGGATAGTACTAAGAAGACAAAAAAGGATTGATGAACCGAAGAGATTTTTTCTCAGTGATATTTTTTTTTATGTATTGTTGAATTCATTAAAGAAATATAGTTATTTTGAATGGGAGATATCTAAAGTATCATTAAAAATCAGTTTTTCAGTTGACTTAAGAGTTAATTTTTCATATGAATTGAAAGTCATTTATCAAATATATTTTTAGTTTTTTGACCAACCAAAAATACTAAAGTCAACTTAAAAGCTAAGAAACACTCATATGCTTCTGATGTAGAATGATAAACAAAAATTCTTTAAATAAACACATAAACTTGTATGCTGCCACCTCACGCGTGTGACCAAAAAAATTTTTTTACTTGTCGAATTCAAGCCTTAAAACACCTATTTCAAGACTTAAAAAACCAAATCTAACACTTAAAACCCCTATTACAATCCTTAATCTTCCTTCTCTAGAGGCTTAATTTAATTTTTTAACTATCAACTTCAACCATTAAAACATTTAATTTTATATTTTAACTCTTAAAACGCCTACTCCAACCCTTAATTTCATGTTTTACTTACATACGCCAACTGTAAAATATCCATTTTAAGACTTTGAATATTTATTTCAATGGTTTGAAGTTCGTCAAATACAAGACTTAAAATGTCTAATTCAAGGTCCAAAATGTCCAATTCAAGCTTTTAAATGGCAACTTCATATTATAAATTGGACCTGTGAGTGGTCGCATTTATGCGGCTGTCTCACAAGAGATATGCTGCTAAATAAAAGAGGTCATATTCAGGTTGAATAAATCCAACCCATTTAAGCTCATTTGTTCTTTCTCAAAGCACATTCCAACCAAAATATTTTTTGTTTGAGCTCAACTTAACCTTATCCAGCTCGTAACACAGGTTTCGTCAAAACTAGTATGATTCTAAAAGATTATGATTCTCCCAATAATACTAGCTAATAATTAAATAAATGCTAGTTAAAATGTCAAAAGTATTGTTGACAGAATAATTAAAAAAAAAAAAGTGAGTGAATATCCCAAAATATAATTATAATATGGAAAAGAGTAGTAGAACTAGAAATTGACTAAACAATGACAAAGTAAAATACATAAAAATAAGTTCTTTACAAACTACTAAATGTATCAAATAATACATTTGTCCAAAATTCAGACATTTATTTTAAATAGCAGATCTTCATCTGTTCAATATATGACCAACCATTGCAAAGCAGAACTAAAGAAACAAATACAATCAATTACAAATGAAATCAACCATCTCAATGTCTCATATGAGGAAACGTTTCGCCGAACATGGTTATTGAAGAGAGGCATTAAACGCATCTCACGCTCTCGAATAAAAAATTTCAGTTCTTCACAGTTGTGACATATTTCAACAGCATCTGAACAATTTCGGGAGAGATATTGGAAGATTGTGTCTTCAGCTCATTGATTTTCGCTTCAGTTTCTTCTTCAAGACGCTTCACATTAGCACCAGAGTCCCCGCTACTCTAACATTGGTGCAGGAATGATCACAATTGCAGCAAGGACCATGTAAAAATGGACATAAAAGTTTCAACAAAACCTTTATAAAAAGTATATTATCTTTGAGGAAGATAACAATCATGAGGTACTGACTATTACGCGTGCACAAGAAATCATTTCGGCTATGGTAGTGAAGCTTACAAACATGTAGTCCTTGGTTTTAGTGTCACTACCAATGTGGTATGACCATATGAATACTCCATCCGATGACAGGCATATTGACCAACTTGTCATAGTTTTCAAGTAACTTATAGTTTCATAGAAACACACTCTGCAAGATTCACATCTCTTCTAAAACATTTCCTTGAATATTACAAATGGTTACAAGCATTGTCACGAGCGATTCAATCATGTCTATAATTAATTCCTACCTCTAAATTCACTGATCTCAACCATCAAGGCAATGTCCAAAACCCATTTGTAATAGATGGACTACTCAACACACTATTTATCATATAAATCTTCAATAGAATTATTTTCGAAAGCACGCACAAAACATTACTATTTCAGGAAATGTGAATATGACTATTATGTCAATTTTTATTGAAGTTAAAATTTACAATTCTTTGGCTTTGGACTATGATGAACTAAAAAAAAACGACATTAAATCGTGTTGTTACTGAAGTTGAACATGACATTTGCAATGATGGTTCAATCGGAAACAACCAATTTGTCATTATAAGGGTAAAGTAATGTATATCTGATCACCCAAATTCAACTTAGGTGGTAGCCACTTAAGGGCATTGGAAAAATGAAAATAAAAGGAGGATTTCTTTTAAGGCACACGATAAATCTTTCCAAACATAAGAAAATAATGGTATCCAACACAATTACTATTTACATGATGCCAAAAGCCATTCCTAGAAAAGACAGTGAACATTTCACATGGATGAATAGTGCCATCTCCAACAGAACTTTCTTTTTGCATATTCTATTTCATTGCTACTCGATGCAGAGTTACAAGTGAGTATGTAGAAAAGCTAAGAAGACCATAGGCTTGCTATTGGAGATATTAACACAGGCCATTAGAACGTCAAGCTATGGTGAAGTTTAAAAAAAACTTAATAACCATAACCCTGTTGTGGATTTGCATAAAGGATCTGGAGAGGAAATAGGGGAAGGGTCCACTTCAAATGTTAAGGTAATAAAAGGGTCAAGCCCAAGAAAGGGACAAAACATACTGCTGTGAAAGCAACAAAATTAGGAAATTTAATGAACGCTTGTTTCTAGGATCTGGATCCCCACAAGTGGATCCTGTAATACATATATGGTCTTATATGAACAAATAACAATTTCAACTCCTACCTTATAAAGAAGAAGCAGCATCAGGAAACTAACCTACAATTATGAAAATGGGCCCATGAAAATACCCCAGGAAAAATATGAGCCATTAAACAAATCAGAAAGACTATAGACCAATAAATTATTTCACACTGACCATTTTTGTACTACAATTTTATCTAATATTCCACTATCCATTGTCTTAAACAAGTACAAGCAGTGAAAACAATTGACAATTCCTAGCTTTGAAATAAATTGGAAGGAATGGAAAAGCAAGCAATCAGGAGCACTGATGCAGGAATCTTAGAATAACTTCAATATAAAAGAGCTTTATAGTCTTTGGTGGTAAGATCATATATAATCTGTTCTTTCTTTGTGACACTTCCAATTCTTTCCGATAATAATGGCTTTCAAGCAATGAAGGAAATTAAAAACCTTTCTATCCAACTCTAACCTTCTCCGACAAACATCATTGTTTTCAAGCAATGAAAGATGAACCCCTTTTCTTCTGTATTCTATCTAATACTTGGCTCGCAAAAAAATTGCTCCCCTTCACTCTCATTCCCTCCCAATGTTCCTGTCCTTTAATTTCATTCCATCCCCTCCCCTTCTTTCCTAAAGACTGTCCAAACAAGCTGTTAAAACTAACATATGCAAAAAAACAGATGAGACATCAAGTACAAAGTGGACAAACAAACAGAGGACAAATAAACAGAAGAGTAAAAAGTGCCTTCTAGCTCATCCTCGTTTCTCTCTTAATCTCAAATGAATCTCTAAAAAGAATAGGATAAGGAAAAAATAGGAAAAACTGAGAACATTCATAGACCCAACACAATGATGAAGTTAATTCTTTACAAAACTTTATCTAAGGTGTTTCATATTAACTCACCTCTGCAAGTTTCCTCTGGAATTCAGCTTCCATTTGCGTACGAAACTCAGAAATCTCCCGCTCAGCCTCTTCTTTTGCTTGTCTCAGTCTAGCCATCTTGGCTATAAAAGAGGAACCAGAAGGCAAAACAATGGAGTCAAAACCAAACCTATTAAACGATAATAGGAAGGGTATTGAATTGATTAAGAGGCCATAATGCCCATCCCACAGCTACTAATTAATATAATTCAAGGTAATAAACTAAAAATGTCATCTTCAACTGAGAAAAAATGACAAGAGTCACAGCTACAAAAAAAAAAACAAAAAAAAAAAAAAAAAAAAAAAAAACTCACAATGATGGGATTTCACATGTCTTTTTTTGTGGATTAATAATCACCCTACCATTACTAATCTCTTCATCACATCAAGCAGACTACTAAGAGCACACCCTTATCCATGAATCCCAACTCCCAGCGACAGTGAAGTACATAAGACCATAGAGTTTACATGAACAATGCTAGGAGAAAAAGTGGGCATGTTTTTAAAGCACATTCTCATATGAGAAAATTTAACTTCGAGACACATACGAAATGTGAATCCCAACTCCCAGAAACATAAACCTCTAATTCTGTGCATGGAAAAGTGTGCTTCACACAATCAACCCAAGTCAATTACAAATTATTGGTGATGACAACAATAGTTTTTTAAGTTGGTATATGTTAAAGAGATTAGAGATCCAGGGTTAAACAACAAAGACATATGCAAAGGAACAATACATATATGTGAAATACATACATACCATTTTTGGCTGCATTAACAATGTGTTGTGCTTCTTGCTCCGCAGCTAGCAAGAGTTGAATTCCATTCTGTCCTCTGCTTGCTTCCATCCTTTACTGAAAAGGCTCACGTTCTGAAAACCACAAAAAATGTTCTTGCAGTAAAAAGCACCGGGTACCAAATAAATTAGCATCTTCACATAGGTCCTCAAATGTCAAAAGAGCAATTATTTAACATCTTAACTCAAGATTACAAGTCACCTTGTAAATTATAAAAGCGATAAGCATGTGTAACAATGAAAAATCCTCAAATGAAAACAACAAAAACTTAATATATAATTACATGAGAGGAAATAAACCATGGAAAGAGAAATAAATTGTTACTACTTCTTCCATCACGAAGACTTGGCTATATTACTTATTCCTCACTTTAAAATTTTGCATTACATGGGTAAGGACCTCACCAATATTTCACTTTTCCTCGTGTCGAACCCAAAGAATTGAGTTTTGTCTCAGTTGGACTAAATATCACTTTTCCAAGGCAAAGTCATGGGTCTAATTTTCACTTAGCCCTTCCCTTACCTCAGCCTACCTAGTAATAAAATAAAAATTGTCAAGCCCCATGCCCTAACCTAAAAACATAGCAAATTCACTGGGACATCTATAATAGGCAATTGTAGAAAATTTATCGAGACATAGTGATATTTTAGCCTCAAAGATATTGAACCTCTTGTTTATCCACATAGCATAAAAATGCACTAGTAATGCGAAGGTCGTGCCACCAAATATACGGCCAAAACCATGAGATATTCTTTAAACCAGCTTAAAATGTACTTTGACACCTTCACGACATGGGCAGTATTACTGTGGTGGAATTAAAACCAAAGCTCAGGCATATGAGACAATGCTGCCTTGTTTTGCATTATATCCAAGAGACAAAAATTATAATTGATTTATGAATCTACTGTACTTTAGGGTTTTGCAAATGAAGCCAACAGTCAATTAATTTTTAGTCACCATTCGATGAATGTATTGCAATTGACCTTACCACAATCTAAGACAGCCAACCAAGTACATCAACCAATGTGATTGGATGATAACATTATGACTGATAACACTAGTGTATCGATAAGTTCAAGATCAAGGTAAAGATGTCAATTTGGAACGCAATACAAATGGGGTGAGAGCCCTGTACTGCTTCAAGCATGAAAGTCAAAGGATAAAGATACCAAAATCAGAAATTCAGAAATCAACAACATTTATTATTACTCGATTTCATACCCAATTCAAGTTACAAATTAAAAACCCAAAAATTCACATCAAATTTTCTATAAACTAATACCAAAAACCCTAACTCAATCAATGATTTATGAAAAACGAAAACCAAAATCCTAAATTGAAACTTTGCATAAGATTAGATCCAATCTTAGATGACACAAAGAAAATTTTAAAGACTACCAAAAACTACAAAATAAAGATAAATCACAAACGATCCGAGTTTAAACAATGATAAAATAGTAAAGTTTGAATCTTTTACTGGCGATACATAAATATAAAAACGTATGATTGGTTGTGATCAAGAGTTTGAAAAAGATGATCCAGAAAACTGACCTAGAAAGAAGATTGAGTTGAGGAGAATCGGATGCTTCGTGCGTCACTTGTATGGTGAATGTGATTCAGAGTACCACCCAACAAAAACAACTTATGTGATTCCTTATTAAATTTACTTTTTGGCATTATTTGATTTATTTTGAAATTTAATCCTACTTAGCATTATAAATTTTGCCAATTATTTTTTTTATTTGAGGTGAATCTGTAAATTAGCATAAAATGAGGTCACTCAAGGTTAAAAGACCCTGAGGGAAAGGATTCGTACAAATTTTTTCATTGGCTAATCTCGTATCCCATCTAACAATTAAGTGAGCTAATGTGTTACCATTCCTTCTAACAAAGCTACAATCAAAATTTAACCATTTTATTTCTTTATTCATTTTATATTTTATTTTATTTTTAATATAACACCCAAATTTCCTTCTTTCCCTTACTTTTTTGATTCCGTATAGAGGGTCGGAAATTCAAGGGTGTTATACATAGTTGTAGCCAAATCTCAAAGCCAGCTCGATACCAAATTGGGCCACAACAGCCTCGCATATGTCCACACACCATCTTGACACCACACTACGAACACCCACCACCAGAACAACACCCTTATCATCCCCAATCATAGCCCCTAGACCTCTATAAGCTCCAGCAGCCACATGAACATCCACATTAACCTTTACCAAGCCAGAGGGAAGAGGAGACCAGGTGTGGAAATGAGGAAAGCGTGTGGGTTGATGAATCATAACTTTCAAAGAGTACATGGAGTCATCAGTCACCAGGCGGTTGAAGCTCACAACAATATT
This sequence comes from Amaranthus tricolor, assembly GCF_026212465.1. Classification (NCBI taxonomy): domain Eukaryota; kingdom Viridiplantae; phylum Streptophyta; class Magnoliopsida; order Caryophyllales; family Amaranthaceae; genus Amaranthus; species Amaranthus tricolor. The sequence goes on along the minus strand of NC_080048.1, from coordinate 35,769,395 downwards.
CACTGGGTCATTGGTGTCATTCTCGAAGATTTGCTTGTTTTGGAGGAACCAAGAAGCCTATAAGGTAGTGCAGATGGAGGTGAATCCACACGCTAGCATACCATTCCCCGTGGCACACCCCACACCACTCTCAAGTGTGTAAGATATTGCATGAGCTATAAGATGCTCAGAGTCATCTTCAATATCATGAGAAATGACTCTTGCTTCAACAAAGTATATTTGAAGAAAAAAAAATCATTACAAAAAATTTAAAATGAAATAATTAAGGTAAATTGGCCTAAGATGGAAATAAGGCATTTGTTTAGAAGTAAAGAAATTAGTAATTAATAGATAGTGTCAAATTCCAAACAACACACTCTAGAAGAATAAGAGGGACTTTAGAGTTTAATTTATATTAAATAAGATTTTACTTAAAATATATACCACTTTTTCGAATAACATGTAAGTTCGATTCTTGACTTATGGCTCCTTCAATCCTTTTTCTATCAACCTACCACGCACATAAAAAAAACCCGCTTAAACTACGAAAATTTAAAGAAAATAAGTTTAATTAGGAAAAAAAATTCTAGAAAAGCTTCGGAAAAACTTTTTTCCCAAAATAAGCGTCTCCTAGTCCAACGCTAAGGTTTGGTTGTGTTCGCTGTTACGAACAGCGGGCCATTACTTAAGTTAAACAATCACTCGCTATTACCAAAAGGGGGCCATATACAAACAAAAGTTAAGATTAAGGTATATGGAAAAATAATCGCATACTGTTGTCTGTTACTAACAGCGGACCATTAACATCCAAAATAATTGGTCACCAATAGTAACATCAAATAGAACCAAAACTTAGTATGGAATTAGAAGCCACTTAATTTTGAAAAATAAGTTTTTATGAAGCTTATTTTGGAATCATTTTTAGAGGAAACAAGCTTTCAAATTTTCACTGCCGGCTAGTCGGTAGAAACTGGAAAAGGATTAATTCCAAGTCCTAAGCAGTAAACATCCTGATTTCCTATTTCCTACCTAAAAAAATTCTCCTATTCTGCATTCCTGTTTGGCTACTCCCACTGCTTTGTTCTACAATCATTTGCGTCTGGTCACCTTCCTCTCTATCAATCTGTAATACTTTTACTTTGATTTCAGTAATTAATGTGAATGATATTCATATTATCACTCTTTCATGTTTGCAAATTGCAATGATTCTGATTTCTGATTGTCTGATTTGACGCTTGATGCAAGCTGGAAAATAGCGCGGAGCTCCGGCACACAGTACACTCGCCATATTCTATATTCAACTCGCATTTTCTTGGTAAACTTGTACTCCTATTTCAAATCTCTTTAGATCTGAATAGTTATGCCTGATTTCTTTTTCTAGGTATTTTTTTTCTGAATTTTCTATGTTTTTTGAATGAGGATTAATCCATCAATATCTTATCTGAAATTTATTATCCATGTTTTGCTGGTGTATCTTGCTATTGAGACTAGGAGTGGTTAACAGCTAGTGTATTCGCTCTTAGCCTTTTAGTATTGTTTTCACTGCAGTACTGCATATAACTTGAGAAAACCTTCAAAACTTAAAAAACTAATACAGCAGTAGCAAACGTGTTTATTTTTGTTTTATTGACATTTAATTTGTGTTTAAGTTTATGCTAACTATGGTATTTAATTTGCAATTGTTATTTGGTACTAAACATGAGTATTGAATTAGCTGAATTGCTGGTAATTGATTGTTAATAAGTTGTGAATTTGGTGGAATTTGACATATGTGGGTTATCTATAGTATTGGTGGCTTGTAAGTTTCTTGGAAGTGCATATTATTGTTACTTTGGGAGTTTGGGTTGTGAATTGGGTATAGAAGTTCTTGTGAATAGTGGTATTTGCCTATTTGGAATACACAAGACAATTAAACTATTGGTGACTTGTGAATTCGATCGTTATTGGCGAAAGTGACATCTATTTGAATCTTGATTAAATTATACTAAGAAGTTGCCCTCTTCCCCTCCATTCTTGGGTCCACCACTGATTGGATGTTGTTTCTAGTAAGTAGAGAAAGTTAATGATGTATAGGTTTGTAGGGAAAAACTTAGTGATTGTAAAGTTTTAGGTTTACAAGTTGTATTACTAAATTAAGCAAAGTTTATCCAACTTAAATTGTACTGAGTATATAGTATTTAACTGTAGCAGCTTATTCATTTATAGTTATTATTAAGAAGGTACATCAATGGTTACTGAAATCAAAATTCTTAACAATAAAGAGGACAGATGAGTAGCAAATTTCCTTTCAGTAATGCTTTGACTAAATAATGATGATAGAGAACAAACTAAAGAAATATGGAAGAGAGATTTGATGGTACCTTACTATCGCAAAACACTCACATTTTACTGAGAAATTAAGCTTTTAGCTCAATCACATATTCACAGTCGCAGTAGTGGAATTTTTTATCGTCCATTTGCGTGGCTTTTTGTGAAAGTTGTCATTCCTCGGACTTTTGTATTGATGATGATATTTATAATTTGGAGGTTGATTAGGATGTGGTATTATCCATAGCGAATGAGCTTATTGTTTGTTGTTCGATCTTTGATGGGAAAGCTGATTATCTTTTCTCCTCGCTTCATCCCCATTTATGATGAGAAGAACAATGTGCATTTAGGATGACGTATGCTTTTAATGTTGTGAAGTCTGCATTGCAACCATCTCAATCTGGTCAGTGTAGGTAATAAGTGAATGTTGTCGAAACTCATATGATTAGTTGTTGGTAGTGTGTTGGTGATGAATTTGAGAACTTAACCGCTTCACATTCTCTTTCCTTGCCTCACATCTGCTTTTTAACGACTACAACAATGCTAGAGCCTTAATCCCAAAAGATAAAGGTTGACTATATGAACTAGTTTATCAGTCCCAATGGTTGTCCACATGGATTCTTCTTCTCCATTCATTCTGATTTTCTACCATCTCAATTTGTAAGTCTAGATTCTTCATATCCTTGTCCTTTAAGTTTTCTTTAGTCTTCCTTGCCCCCTTTTTGAGTCTCTCGAGCAGAGCTTCAAACTTTCTATCTTTCTTTTTGGTTTGCTAATACCTCGTCTTTGCACATGTCCAAACCATTTTTTTTTGATTCTCTTTCATCTTTTTCTCAATTTGCAACTCATAAACCCTTTTGTATATCTTCGTTTCGAATTCTATAAGGTATGCCCACTCATCCATATAAGTATTTGCATTTCCACAACTCCTCTGTCTTTACTAGCCCAACCTTTTGATCCATATAGTAGCGCCGATCTAATGGTAGTTCGATAAAACTTGCTGTTTAACTTTAAGGGAGCACCTCGAACACATAATATCCCCGCTTCAATTTTTTTCATCTACACTTAATTCTATGGATCACATCTTGTTGGATATCCCCACTTACCACTAATCTAAAATATGAACCAATGATATTTAAAGCATCCACTTGAAGCGATTTCTTTCTCTTCTAGCTTTATAGTGCCTCTTGTTGTCCCATCTGTGCTAATGTTACACTCCATGTACTTTGTCTTATTCTGACTTAATTTGAAACCTCATGACTCCAGCTCTTATCTCCATCGTTCTAACTTTGCATTTACCTCCTCTCTGTTCTCATCAACCAAAACAATGTCATCCGCAAACAACATGCACCAAGGCAAATGTTCTTGTACTAATCGGCTCATATAGAACTGGTATGCAAAGAAAGGGGCTTAGGACTGAGCCTTGATGAAGGCTAATTGTGATTGGAAAATCCTCCGTTGCCCCTCCACATGTTCTAACATACATGTTTACTTCTCGATACATATCTTGCACTATATTGATGTATTTCTTGGGAATGCCCTTCGTCATTGCCTACCAAAAGTACTTCTCTTGGTACCTTGTCATATGCTTTTTCCAATCCAATAAAAATCGTACGTAACTATCTTTGTCTAGTCCCATAGTACTCCATTATTTTTCTCATAAGATGAATTGATTTCATTTTGGCATAAATCCAAATTGGTTCTTTATGGAGGTACATCTCTTTATACATATCTCTATCACTCTTTCTCATAACTTCATAGTATGACTCATGAGTTTTATTCCTCGGTAGTTAGAGCAGTCTTGGATATCTCCTTTGTTCTTGTAAAATATTTTGTTTGTCCTCTAAATCTTGTTAAATAGATTAGTTAGGCAAGTCACTCAAGTTGTCCTTAGGCATCTCCATACCTTAATAAGTATACCATTTGGCCCAATTGCTTTCCTTAACTTTATTTTCTTCAAGTCTCCATCCACCTTTATTTTTTGTATTTTTCGCATAAATTCTTTATTTTCATATAAGAGAGTGATTGTTGTGTTTCCTACAACATTTCATGGTTCTCCATTATATAACTCATCAAAATACTCCCTCCATCGATCATTGATGTTCTCGTCCTAAACTAAAGTTTTCTTATCCTTATCCTTAATACACTTCACTATACCTATGTCATTAGTTTATATATATATATATATATATATATATATATATATATATATATATATATATATATATATATATATATATATATATGTATATATGTATAGAATCTAATATGTTAAATACCTCTTAAAATCCTTCATTTTCCTAATGCAAGATAGCATTTTTTCTATCGGATAGCTACTTTTGTCTTGGTATTGATTTCTGTATACCTAGCTAAGTTTTTGTCATTCCTTCGTCTTCCTAATGTAAGATAACATTTTTTTTCTTTGATAACTTTCTTGACCTCCTCATTCCACCACGTTATATCCTTCTTTACCCTAAATCTACAATGTGATTCTCCTAAAATCTCTTTAGCTATTAGAATGATAGAAGTTCTCGTCTTTGTCCAAGTATCCTTTGCATCCGAAGTCATCTCCTATTCTATTTCTTCAATAAATTTCTCGGCGAAAACTTTAGCATTATCCTTTTTTTATTCTCCTGGGATAACTTTACATATGCTTTTGTGGACCCTAATATATAATGGTGAATCAAATATCGAACTCTTTTACTTGAAAAATATAAAACTAACCGATCTTTGATTTATTTTTTTCTTTTTAAATCTATGCTAATGATTTTGCTTGTAGACTTGGAAGTTGGAATTCACTTGATTAAACTCGATCAACTTCTCAATATGTCAAAAAACAATTAGTTTTTGCAACTTTTTTTAATTAATAGGAGGTATGGGTGGTCATGGAAGGTGAATATAGTTGCATGATAGAGTGATTTTGGAAAAGGTACCCACTTAATGAGAAGCTACCAAGATCACTAGTTCGCCTTCCCTTTACTTCAAATTATTTCATGAGCTAATGGGTGATTTCTTGAAACACAACTTCACTGTTTTGAGCTCTTCAGCAGCCAAACGATCAGAATGTCTTGAGTCTTGACATCTCTGAGATTCTTGCACACTACCAACCTTCCGATATCATTTGCACTTCCTGTGAATCAGTTGATGTTTGTACTGGTTTTCGGTCCTGATTGTTGACAGTTGGTTATTAATTCTGATTTAGTCAGTGTGTTTGATTTAGTCTAAGACAGTTATGGAAGTTTTCAGAGTAGTGCATATTGGACAGTTAATGATCCTAATTCCTAATTTTATGCATTTGATAGTTTGCGTTAGTAGCCTAATTTCTGGCTTTGTTAGTTTATTTATTTTGGTAATTAGATGTATTATGTTGTAGTGAAAAACATAAGTTTCTTTTTTAATTCCTGTGCATTATACTATATCTGTTAGTACTCTTACATTTCAGTTTTCTGTTCTGTCAGTTAGGTACTCCTACAATTGGGTGTATAGTTATATTTGGATAAGTGTGACCAAAGAGATACAAATTCATGTCTATATTTGGCTTTTCTTATGATGTTGATTATGCTTGCTGTAGAAAGGTTATTCATGAAGCTAATGATGTATATCTTAAGTGTTGTTAGCACTCATTTGTTGTCCTTTTTGGTCTTTTTTGGACTATTCAATAGGAAAATTAAGTGTAAGATTGGAGTTGATGAATTTTTTATCACGTGTGTCATTTTTTTTGTTGCTTCTATGTTTTTTCCACTTTTGGCATTTATAGTTTTGGTGTTTGATTTGGGAGGTAACTGTTGAATTTTTGGTGTCACTTGGTAGCGTAAGACTCAATTGTTTCTAGTGAAGTGGCATCTTTCATCCAATTTGTTACGACTTATGATGGTTGGATTTTACCACATAGTCTATTGTAGGATATCTACTTTGTTTTTTGTTGGTGTTTATCTTTGGGCGTGAAACGACTTATTTGGAAATTATTTTCTACTTTATGTCGCATTTAAAATATTGAATGATGCCTTCAAAATCATTGGTGGATTTAGAATAAATATTTTAGTAGTAATAAATTTTACCTTTCATGTTGCATTGATTTACGTTCTACTTCTTATGTGATGATGCCTCCTTATATGAGAAGCTTCCTTAGGTTGTTGTAATGACACCTGTTTGATGATTAACAAGAAAAATGAGATTCTTCTCTATCTGTGGTTCTGCGTGACCTTCCTTTGGTCCATCATATGTGGTTATCTAGATTATGATTTATTCTTACTATGTGTTTAGATAATCAAGCTTAGCTCTTGCGTTAGGAGTAGTACTAAATTTCTATTTAAGTTCATATCTTTTGTTGCATGACTTACTTTCCTTTTATCCAAGAATCCTCAAGCTCTTTATTCAACCAAATATCCCCGAATTCCCTTGAATATAATTGCCTACTTTAATTCTCTTATGAATCGTTTTCGGGGGCTATTTACAAGGTTTGACTTGGCCTTTGATTGGATTATAGTAAATGAAAATTGTAAACTCTGTTTTCCATCACATCTGTGCTTTAATACTTTTAAAGGAATTTGTTGACTACTTGTGTCAATCGGAAATGACCTCATTGCTGTCACAAGGCTTGATTGTATACATCTGACACCTAGAGGTTATCGAATGTTATTGATCACTTGAGTGCCATGAACAAATTGTTACTATTTGATGGGGAACTATCATGAATATGGGATATGTTGTGCAGAATGTTGGTTGATTCTTATAATGAACCATTTTGAACTTTACGTACTTCTTTGCAGATGTCCGGCGACCTCGAGAATCCAAAGTCCACTGAAGTGAATAAAAATGTAGATGCAACTGGTTCCTCTGGGACTGAAGTACGAGTGACATGGAATGGTTTCTTGATGCAACAGGCATCAGTATATGGAGTAGCTGCTGGCTATTGCCTGTCGGCATCTTTGCTCTCAATCATCAACAAATGGGCTGTAATGAAATTCCCGTATCCTGGTGCACTAACTGCACTGCAGTATTTCACCAGTGCAGCAGGCGTTTTAGTTTGTGGCTGGCTAAAGTGGGTAGAACATGACCGCCTTGACCTTATGACCATGTGGCGGTTCCTTCCTGCTGCAATTATCTTCTATCTCTCTCTTTTCACCAATAGTGAGCTCCTCCTCCATGCGAACGTAGACACATTCATTGTCTTCCGCTCGGCAGTCCCCATCTTTGTTGCCATCGGAGAGACCCTCTTTCTGCATCAGCCATGGCCATCAGTCAAAACTTGGGCCTCAATTGCCACTATCTTTGGTGGGAGTGTCCTATATGTGATCACCGATTATCAGTTCACAGTGATGGCTTACAGCTGGGCTTTAGCTTACCTAGTTAGTATGTCTATTGATTTTGTTTACATAAAACATGTGGTTATGACCATTGGTTTGAACACATGGGGCTTAGTCTTGTACAACAATCTTGAAGCTCTTCTACTCTTTCCACTAGAGCTGTTTATAATGGGCGAGCTGAAGAAAATAAAACATGAGATAGCTGACGAGTCTGATTGGTATTCATTTGGTGTCATCCTGCCCGTGGCTTTGTCATGCTTGTTTGGACTTTCGATCTCTTTCTTTGGCTTCTCTTGCCGAAAAGCTATCTCCGCCACAGGCTTTACAGTTCTTGGAATAGTTAACAAGTTATTAACCGTTGTTATCAACCTTATAATCTGGGATAAACATTCAACTCTTGTCGGAACAGTTGGTCTTCTTATCTGTATGTCGGGTGGTGTTATGTATCAGCAGTCTACAAGCAAACCAAAGCCCGTGAAAGCCACAGAGCCACACGAAAGCCAAGAGGAAGAACAAAAACTGTTGGAGATGCAGAACAATAAAGAAGATCATAACAATTTAGAGTCAAGTTCCAAAGTAGAAGAATAATAAGACTTTTTTGCTGCTCAAGGACTGTACTCTCTACTGCCACGCGAAGGGATCATAATCTTCCTGGAAAGATCAGATGCATTTTGAGGTAAAAAAGCAGTGCCACTTGTTAGGTCTTTTTTTGTCGATTACAATTGGCAAGCAGTGTATTGTTCTTGTAATTTGCCTGGCCGAGACTTTACCGTTTCAACTACCATATAGAAGAAACCTATTCATTCCAGAATCTTATTCTTTGCATGTCCAGTTTTTGCTAATTGCAGAACAGCAAGTCGAAATTGTACTGACTGTAGAACAGCAAGTCAAAATTATGCAGTGAAATTAACTAAACTAATGAGTCGGAACTTGAAGGAACCATATCATCTCGTTCAAAGACTTGTACTCTGTCCTAATTTATTGCTACAAATGATATTTTATTAATTTATTGCTACTAATACAATTATTAGCGTGTATGTTGCTTGTTTTGAGGTTGTCTCATCGAGAGACAATCTCTCATAAGAGTAGCTTATGATATTTTGTTGCTTTTATAGGTTAGGTTTGGATTTTGATTTGGAATATTCATTAAAACAAACCAAAAAAAAACTTTTCTTTCACATTTTGATCATAATTTCTTATTAGATAAACTACGAAAATTAATAGGGGAATTTCAATCCAATTAAAATTTACTCTACAATGCACTAAATTTTATATTAATCATATCTCACTAAGATTTCCAACGTATCAAATCTATTCAATATAAAATTTCAAATTCACTAAATTTCATACTATTCCTACAATTACCTTAATTAAAATGTAAATTTGGAGCCAACAAATGAAAAACTTAAAGAGTATCTTGCTACAATTTAGATTTACAGTTAAAAAATGAACAAATTTCGAGAGTGCTAAGTACTTCCTCCGTTTTATTGTATCATTTTTCATTTTAGTTTGTTCTATTTAATTTGCATCATTTTTATTTTTTGATAATGGCCCATCACTTTTTTTTTTGATTTCATCCCTACATTTTAACTCTCTTTTAATTTCATCTATACAATTCATTCGCTCTCTTTATTTATTACCACTTTCCAATTCTTCTTTGATGCAAGTCAAAGAGGACACATTAGTAAAGTATTAACAGTCTGCACTTGGCCATTTTCTGTCTAACTTGCAACCTATAATATTACTGTTTGACAAAAATAGCTGTCTTAGTCGTACACAGAATGGTCATTAGAGGTGTTCATTCGAGTTATTGGGTTCATTTCGGATCGGTTAAAAATCAGATTTTGTGTCCACATTGATTTTTACATAATTGTAAATTTATTTTTAAGTCAGGTCAAATCGAGTTCGATTATAAAGTCGGATAAATGTCGAGTCATTGGGTCTGTTTTGAACACCTATATCATCCTCATAGTCATGCTTACAGTTAGTTGTGACTTGTGAGAATATAATTTGTTATTTTGAATAATTTTAAATACATAATTTTTTGTTTATTAAGTTTATAATTATTTGATTTGATTTATTAATTAAACTTCAATAGTAATATGACAAAAATAAATTGAAGATCAATCAGAAAAATTGAATAGAAATGACAGCGATTAAATTCTAAATCCAAATATCAGTCTATCGTAAAATATTAAATTAATATTTTTGAAAAATAACATATTACATAGAATTTTTTTCTAATATAACCAGTAAAGGAAATGAAAATGAGCATTTAAATTAAAAAGTAAAACAATGAATTCCAAGTGAAAATGAAAGTTACCACAAACCTAAAAAAAGGCAGCAATGAATTACTTTTCTCTCTCGTAGATTTGACTGAAAAAAAAAATTGTTTGTTGTTACTTGTTAGTCAAATTATGGATTTTATTTATTTTTTGAATCTTCCATATTTATTTTTATAAATGCAATTTTGTTTTCTACTGATATCATAGCAGTGAATTATCAACGATTTTGTAAATAACTATCAAAGTACTAAATAGTAAATACTACCTAATATGCCATTTTTTTTTGAAAAGTACTTAAAACGGAGGATATATAAGTAAATAACGGTTATTTATGAAAGTAGTAAATCACACTTATGTGTCTTAATTTTATAGGAGGGGTTTTGAGAATCTATTTTATCTTTTTTTTAATTTTGTTTATTTTAATATTCCCTCCTATTCAGCTTAAATGTCCCATTTGACTTTTCACACTTGCCGAGTCAACATTTTAACCTTTAATATCTTAAATTATTCTTAATAAAAATTATAAAAAGTTGATATTAACAATCCTTGTATTGAGACAAATCAAACAAGATCCTACATTATTATGTTTTAACTTATAGATTAAGAGTAAAATACAAATATAGAGTGATAAGTGAATAGTGTCAAAAATCAAATGGGACATTTAAGTTGAATAAGAGGTAGTAGTATATATTTTGTTTTTTTGTGGTAATCTGCAAATAACTGTTATTGTTTAAAATATTCTACTTAAAAACGCGACTTTGTTCAATACTAAATTTTTTATTAAGTAGCATTTCAAGTAAAATATACAGCTAAAATGCGCGATGATGAACACATCCAAAACGTGAGTATTCTTGTAACATACGCTTACGACATATACTCTCTACTTTCCTGTGTAATGAAAATCATCTATAATTTGCCTCATTACATTGCTTTATATGTGAAGATACATCATCAATAAAAGTGCTAATATTCACCATACAAAAACGCAATACATTTTGGTTGTTTGATTTAGTATTGTTAGTATTAAAAATAGCAGTGGTGATAACCGTTAGAATATAAATTTTCAGGAAAATGTAAGAAATATGATGCATACATAGTAATGTATGTCTCTCTTTATTATTGAATTATATATACTAAAATAATAAGCAAATTAATTTTTTAATTTTTAACCTTATAAAATTTGAATTTATACCAAAACCATTTGTCGCTCAATGGATAGAACATATGTATGTTGACAAAAGTTTGGGATTCGACTCTTACTGGGTCAGGCATCAACTTGAGGTTTCTTGATTGCATCCTTTTCATCCTCTTTACTTTCTCCATGAGGGAAACATATATAGTTTGTGTGAGATACTTGAAGTATCCTTTTCCTTTATAAAATTTGAATTCTTGATTGTGTACTTAATTTTAAAAATAAATCATTTTATTAAAGGCATTTTACTTTGTGTCTTTTCTTATCCTATTTTATCTTCGTTTGTATTTACATGTTCTTTGGAATCGAAAATCTTACTAGTTGCAGCCTTTTTTTTTTAATATTATTTGCCTATTTTAATCCCAAGACCGACATAGCTTTTACATACGAAATACACGAGTATTATTATGATAAATTGATAATATTTATTATTAAATTAAATTTTTTCAAAACTTCACCATGACAAGCCATATAAATCTCTTTCCCGCTTTATTTATTGTTTTCTCTTTCTTTTCCTACGTAGAACCATCGTCTCCACGGCTCAAATCAAGATTTCGAGTAATATCTTTTAATGGCGTCGTCGATAAATCAACGTGTAATAGATCCAGAAATATGGCAAGCTTGTGCAGGAATTTTGATTGAGATACCAAAAGTGGATTCTTTGGTTTACTACTTTCCGCAAGGACATATTGAACATGCTTCTTCAATCGTTACTGTTTCATCTTCTTCAATTCGTTCTGTGCTTTGTCGTGTTGCGAATGTTTGGTTACTCGCTGATCCTGATACTGAACAAGCCTATGCCAAGTTTCTTCTTGAACCTTGGAATAATAGTAAAATGAGTAATTCTGGTTCAAACCTAATTAAAGTCGATCAGAAGAGTATCGAGAATGTTCTTTCGTTTAGCAATGTTTTTAAACCTCCATATACGGCACTTAATTTTTATACTATTATCAATGATTGTGCGAATCGCATTTTTCCACGGATAGATTCTAGTCAAAAGATCCGGATGACTGATATTCATGGTGAAAATTGGGAATTCATGCTAGTTCCGGGAGTGCGTAAGAGCATGATGTTTACTACTAATTGGCCTGAATTTGTTAGAATAAAGAAGTTAAAAGCAGGAGATACTATTGTTTTGATGCTGAAAGAATCAACCAATGAGCATTTTATTGGAATTCGTAGGGCTGTAAATTGGAGTACTAAAGCAGGGAGGAATTCGGCTAATGAAGTAGAAAATGCGATTGAGAAAGCAGCGAATAAGGAGAGTTTTGAGGCTGTATATTATCCTACACTGGGATTGCCAGAGTTTGTTGTGGCCGCGGAAAAAGTTGAGGCTGCTCGGGATATTGGATGGAGACGTGAAATAAAGGTAAAGATTGGTAATGAGTCCGGAGGTGAGCCAAGAAAGTATTGGTATCACGGAAAAGTTTTGGATGTCAATCATGATAATGAGTCTTGGCCGGATTCTTTGTGGCGGATGCTTCAGGTATATTTGCTGCATATTTTAATTCATGTCAAGAGTTGAAATCTTGGTTTATGTTAAGTGTCTTAATGGTAAAAATTGAATAATTTTTTTGGGGGAATTTAGAATTTTGTAAATGTTATTAAGAGCTTCCATTGCACTTAGATTTACAAGTAAATTTCAGGTAGTATATTGTAGCACCCTTTCAATAACATTCTGCTTGCTAGAATTGACAACAAGTGTTGAATGTGGATTACTAATTTGCTCAATTTCCAGGTTGAATGGAATGTAAGACCTGAAGTTCTTGCGAAGATGCGGATCATGCAGAAGAACATGAGTCCCTGGGAACTGGAAGTGGAGCCTAGTGATGAGCCTGATGTGCCAAATATGTATATAATGAATAGCGACACAGACACTACTTGTAGTACTTTTAAAGATCATGAAAATGTGGAGAGGCGGGACATCATATCAGGCGATGTGGAAGCTATGAACCTGCAGGCTAGTGATGAGCCTGTAGAGCCAAAGACGAATATAATGAATAGCGACACAGACACTACTTGTAGTGCTTCTAAAGATCATGTAAATGTGGAAAGGCAGGACAGCATATCAGACGATGTGGAAGCTGAGAACCTGCAGGCTAGTGATGAGCCTGCGAAGCCAAAGACGACTATAGTGGATGGTGACACTGACACTACTTATTGTTCTTTTGAAGATCTAGAAATTATGGAGAGGCAGGACAACACATCAGACGATATGGAAACTGAGAACCTGCAGGTTAGGGATGACCCTGTAGAGACAAAGACGATTATAATGGATGGTGACACCGACACTACTTATAGTTCTTTTGAAGATCTTGGAAATGTGGAGAGGCAGGACATCACATCAGACGATATGGAAGCTGTGAACTTGCAGGATAGGGATGAGCCTGTAGAGCCAAAGACAACTATAACTAAAATGGATGGTGACACCGACACTACTTATAGTTCTTTTGAAGATCTTGGAAATGTGGAGAGGCAGGACATCACATCAGACGATATGGAAGCTGTGAACTTGCAGGATAGGGATGATCCTGTAGAGCCAAAGACAACTATAACTAAAATGGATGGTGACACCGACACTACTTATAGTTCTTTTGAAGATCTTGAAAATGCGGAGAGGCAGGACAAAAAATTAGACGATATGGAAGCTGCAAACCTGCAGGCTAGTGATGCGCCTGCAGTGCCAATGACAACTATAATGAATGAAAACACCGACACTACTTGTAGTTCTTTTGAAAAACATGATAATGTGGAGAGTCAGGACAACACATCAGACGATACGGAAGCTGTGAACATGCAGGTCAGTGACGAGTCTTCTGTGCCGAAGATGCCTATAATGTATAACACCACCGACACTACTTGTAATTCTTCTGATGATCATGATAATGTGGACAGGCAGGACAACATATCAGACGATATTCTGAACCTGCCTAGAAGTTATGAGCCTGCAGTTCCAAACACGACTACAATGAATAACAACGCTACTTCGACTTGTCTTTCTGCGAATGAAGATGATAATGCAGACACTGACAGTACATTAGACACTATGGAAGCTTCTGATTATTGTAGATGCGTATGTGCACCACGTAACGCAGCGTGCATTGTTATGTAGTATGATACAGTAGGCTGTTAGTATAGTATCAAGTAGACAAGTACTAGCTTATGAGTATGTGATGGTAGTAATTAGTATCATGCAATTGTAAATTTACTAGCCATTTTCATCTGTCTGGCTCATACATTTTTGAATCTTGACATACCAATTATTAAGTATTGATGATGCCGCTGCTATTTTTTCTTGGGTATCACAATATTTTTTCGCCATTTTATTTATGTTTTATGTTTCATACAGAAACGATTTATGCTCTACTTCCTATGTAAATGAAAATCACCTAAAACATAGCTTATTATATTGCTTTATAAATGAGTGAAAAGAGAGTACAACATCAATATATAAGACTAGAAATTCTACAAAAGTTACTACCTTTTTGTAGTCGTCTTATTTAATATGCACAACCGGCAATTAGGCTGTGTAATATGTACCATTGCACAGGGCCCAAGCATAAGTGTCGAAAATAAGGGCCTACATATTACGTTAATGAATATTTAGTTAATAATTTAACAACCATCAATGATTGTGTCCTAGTGGCATATAGTAACGCATGGCATATGATTTTATTAGGGTTGGGAAAGAATCCTACTAGGACCACTTTAGTTCTTTTATTTTTACTTTTAGACAAATTATTTCTTAATAATTAGGAAAATATATTGTAATTAATTATAAATAGAAATAACGCTGGAATAACTTTTATTGTCAAAAAAATTAATACTTTCCATCAAAGAGTGCTTTTTCTTTTCAAAGTTTTTTTTTATTTAGTTTATATACTTCTATATGTTTATTATTTAATACGGTTAAAGATTTTTAATTCTTTGGTTTCATATTATATCAAAAGATACGATCTCTTTTAATTTGGTGTTTTTTTTTGAAACCAATTTAGTGTATTGAGAACAAACAAAAACACGTGGCATGTTCATACTAACAAAAAATTGAATGTTTTTCGTAATTAGTAGGTAGTGTTAATAAAGAAAATAGCTTTCAAGTAGTTTTTGAAAAAAAAAATTGTCAACATACTTTCTAACAAAAACTTAATATTTGTAAGTATTTTTGACAAAACTTTATTGAAGATAGTTGATGATAAAAATTAATTTTTATAGATAATTTTTGAAAAATTATAAATTTTTTATCTATTATTGTTTACCTTAACATCATTATCTCATAGATGCATTTTTTTTAACAAAAATTATAATAGAGCAATGAGATTTTTTCTTATTATAAGTACAAATATTGGAATTAATAAATACTTTATTATTTCACATTAGATGGTGAAGGGCCTATTTTCCTTTTTAGGTCTCTATTTTCTTTGAAACCCCTTGTAATAATATGTAAATTAATATTATTGGGTACATCGAATATAATTATCTCACATAATTTGTTATACTTATTAATTTGAAATGTTCCCTTCCCTTTTTAACTTATTTAAATCTTGAAAGCTTGGTAAAGAAGCTTAACATCCTGTACTCAGATTAAGAGGGAAAGAAAAAGATAGAAACTCTCAATTTTTTGTTTGTCCACTTTAACTTGTCCACTTTAAGAGAAAAATTTAAATTAGATTTTTAAAATATGTATTAAAGATAAAATATATTATCTTGTTAGATTTGTCTTGATGTAAAATTTTTTAATATATAATTTTTATAATTTTTATAATGCGTACTTAGAGATATTAAGACTTAAAATTTACTTAATCCCAAGAAATGAAGGCGTTTTTTTTGTTTTTATTTACCTCCATGATCGCTCTACATAAATTTTAGAGTGATTAAGTTCTTCGCCCATTCTTATTGTTTTTGCTTCTAGTTTGCGGTAGTGCTCCTGACTAAAAATATGAAAATTAGATAACAATTAAAGATAATCTATAAAACTACTAACTGAATTTCAACTTACTTCAATTTTTTTGTCATATTCGGTAATTAGGACACGCCGATCATCCTTAGTGCGTACTCCTTTAGGCCGTACCTTTAAGGAGTAGGCTCTAAATTGTCAGATTCCTTGACCTTCAAAAATTATAAGGGTAATAATTTAACAAAAATTATGATCTTGCTAGATATATAAAATTAATATCATACAGTTATAACTTATAATAAATATTTAACTGAAAACGATCGCCAAATACTTACGATGTTAAGAACAAACAACAATGAGCAAAATTAAGTTTGACAAAGTAACAAACAAGGACACAAAGATTTAAGGAGGTTCACCCAATGATGGCTACGTCCTCCGTGGTGTGTAGTTTATGTTTATATTATATCAAATGAATACAAACAACACTTCAATATGAAGAATTACAATTGAGATAGAGATAACAACAATAGGCTATGTGTTTGGCTTAAGGGTTGTGTTTGATGTGTTTTGCATACTTGAAGTGTGGGTATGAGAGCCCTATTTATAGTGCTAGGTACTTGAAGATGAATGGCTCACATAAATACATAGTTAATTTAGGGTAATGAATACTATGAAATAACTCTAAGAACCTCAAAAGGCATCATCTCAAGAGTCACACACATGAGACTCTTCACCTTAATCTTCATTAACACCAATAATTCCCATGAATACTCTTCACCTTATTACACCCTTTTGGATTCCACAACTCAAGAGTCACACACATGAATTCAACCCTTTAATGTGCACTCAAGTCACACATTAGTATACTATCATTTATAATCACATTAGTATACTACCATTCATAACAATCTCCACCTTGACTTGAGTTCACCCAAGTCACAACATTCATCAATCCACTTCATATTCAAAAAAAACATACACACCTCAAAATGCCCAAGAGGGCATTATCTCAAGCAAGGAGCTAAACGTACCAAGTCAACACATAACTCAAACTTGGTAGTAGGTAATGACTTTGTCATCATGTCGGCCGGATTTTCCGTAGTGTCAATTTTCTTCAATAACATGACACCCTTTTGTGCTCAACTTCATCCCGGATAAAGTTATACTTAATATCAATGTGCTTGGACCTTCTATGAAATGTGTTTTGATTCCTAGCCAAATGAATTGCACTTTGACTATCACAATGCACACTTACCTCACACACTTTGTTGCACATTTCACCAACAAGACCTTTAAGCCATTTTGCTTCCTTGAATGACTCGGCCACGGCTATGTACTCCGCTTCGGTTGTAGAAAGAGCAACCACATCTTGCAAAGATGATTGCTAACTAATCGCCGAACCACCCAAAGTAAACACAAACCCACTTGTGGACTTTCTATTATCTAGATCACCACCATAATCCGAGTCACAAAACCCGGTTAGCTCACTTGAATTTTTCCCATACATGAGACAAACATTTGAAGTATCTTTCAAATACCTCAATAGCCATTTTAGTGCCTCCCAATGTCCCTTACCCGGATTAGACATATATCTACTCACCAAACTCACCGCATGAGCAATGTCGGGCCTAGAGCATACCATAGCATACATAACGCTACCAACGGCACTAGTGTATGGAATTCTTACCATTTGCTCTTCTTCCTCTTTTTTTTTGTGGACACAAATTCTTGGACAATTTGAAATGAGAAGCAAGAGGAGTAGACACACCTTTAGCATCATCCATGGAGAAACGTTGAACAACTTTCTCAATGTACTTCCTTTGACTAAGGTATAAGACACCCTTAGCCCGATCTCTCAAAATCTCCATCCCAAGAATCTTCTTGGCTTCACCAAGATCTTTCATATCAAATTCACTTGAAAGCAACTCTTTCAAGTCCTCCACCTTAAGCAAAGAGCTACATGCTACTAGCATATCATCAACATATAAGAGCAAATATAGTAAAGAACCATCTTCAAATTTCTTAAGATAAACACAGCTATCATAAGAACTTCTAACAAAATCATGTGAAATCATAAAGGAATCAAACCTTTTGTACCATTGCCTTGGAGATTGCTTCAACCCATACAATGACCTCTTCAATCTACACACATGATTCTCCTTACCGGCTACCTCAAAACCTTCCGGTTGCTTCATAAAGATTTCTTCTTCAAGCTCACCGTGAAGAAAAGCCGTCTTTACATCCAATTGATGTAACTCCAAATCCTCCATCGCCACCAAAGCAAGCAATGCCCTAATAGAAGAGTGTTTCACGACCGGAGAGAAAACTTCGTGAAAATCAATACCCTCAATTTGAGAGTATCCTTTGCAACAACCCTTGCTTTGTAGATGGGAGGAATATCACTAGAAGGACCCTCCTTCCTCTTGAATATCCACTTGCACCCCACAATCTTCTTTTTCTTTGGTGCAACAACGATATCCCAAGTTCCATTCTTCGCAAGAGATTCCATCTCTTGTTTCATTGCAATCAACCACTTGCTTGAGTCATTTGAGGCCATAGCCTCCTTGTACGTACTTGGTTCATTTGACCCTTCAACTTCGCTAGCAATGTTGAGAGCATAAACAACATAATCACACTCTTCAATGTACCTCCTTGGAGCCACGATCTTCCTTCTTTACCTAGTTGTGGACAAAGGAGGAGACCTTTGTTGAACATCATCATTTTTCTCATTATCAATATTGGAGGATTCAACCTCTACTTGTGCTTCATTATCATCATTATTAAAAGGTTTTCAACATTAGATATAAGCATGCTATCTTCATCAAAAACAACATCTCTAGAAACAATAATTTTCTTTGAATCATTACACCATACCCTATACCCCTTTACACCCACTCCATACCCCACAAAGATACCTTTTCTAGCCCTAGGTTCTAACTTACCATCATTTACATGAATATAAGCTGGACAACCAAAGATTCTAAGACTAGAATAGTTTACCGGAGTGTTGTACCATACCTCTTGTGGCGACTTGAACTTCAAGGCGGTATGAGGTGAACGGTTGATCAAATAACACGCCGTAGCCACCGCTTCGGCCCAAAATTGTTTCCCCAAATTTGCTTGATTTAGCATGCATCTTGCCCTTTCCAATAACGTTTTATTCATCCTCTCCGCAACACCATTTTGTTGAGGACGACCTGCACAAGTTCTATGTCTAACAATACCTTCATTAGAACAATAATTGAGAAACTTGCTATCAACAAATTCAAGACCATTGTCGGTTCTCAAGGTCTTGATGCTCCTACCGGCTTTCTTTTCAATCATCTTCTTCCATTCCAAGAAGACATCAAAAACTTCATATTTATGTTTTATAAAATAACACCAAACTTTCCTAGAGTAATCATCAATAAAGGTCAACATGTAGCTACAACCACTAAGGGAGGGCGTTCGAGAAGGCCCCCACAAGTCGGAATGGACATAATCTAATATCCCCTTAGTGTTGTGGATGGCGGGTTTAAAACTAACTCTCTTGTGTTTCCCATAAACACAATGTTCACAAAAACCAAGGTTCCCAAAATTTTTCCCATTAAATAAACCTTGTTTAGAGAGTTCAAACATACCTCTTTCGCTCATGTGACCAAGCCTTAAGTGCCAAAGTTTGGTGTCACGATCGGACATTGTGCTTGTGGATACATTCGCCGAGCCAAGAATGGTTGAACCTTGAAGAGCATACAAACTCCCATTCAACCTCCCCTTCATCACCACTAGTGAACCCTTGGCTACCTTCATAACTCCACCTTCACAAGTGATTCTACACCCGATCTTATCAAGAGTACCCAAAGATAAAAGATTCTTTTTCAAGCCTGGGACATACCTTACATCGGTTAAGGTCCTCACAATCCCATCAAACATTTTAATTTTAATGCTCCCAATCCCAACAACCTTACATGTGGTGTTGTTTCCCATGGTAACATTTCCCCCATCAACACTTTCAAATGTATGGAAGAAAGTTTTGTTGGGAGTCATGTGGAATGTGCACCCCGAATCAAGAATCCATTCATTATTACCTTTGTACTCATGAGTGGCAACAAGAACATCGCCATCATCACTATCATTCACATAACTAGCATTGGCATTGCTAGTTCCTTCCCTTGCCTCTTCTTCTAGCTTTCTCTTAAGCTTCCAACAATCCTTCTTGATGTGGCCCTTAAGCTTGCAATAGTTACAAGTCTTATTTTTGTTTGGCCTTACAGACTTGGACCTTCCTTTACCCTTGTTTCCACTCCCACTAGTGGAACCTTTCTCTTGTGACCTCCCTCTTACAAACAAACCGTCACTAGCATTGCTTGGTGACTTTTGTGACAATTGTGTATCAATGAGATCCCTTTGAGTCAAGGCATTCTTCACATCATCACTACTCAAATTATCTCTACCATAAAGTAGAGTTTCTCTAAAATTTTTATAAGAAGGGGGTAAAGAACATAAAAGATAAATTGCCAAGTCTTCATCATCAAGCTTAACATCAATGTTTTGTAAATCCATAACAATGGAACAAAACTCATCCAAGTGAGGTTTTAAAGGTTTACCTTCCTCCAAGCGTAAGTCGTAGAGTCTACTCTTCAAAAGTAGCCTATTGGTAACACTCTTGGCCATGTAGAGTGATTCCAATTTCTCCCATATACTCTTGGTTGTTGTTTCTTTAACAACCTCTCTTAGAACTTCATTGGATAAGCATAATTGGATTGCCGATAACACCTTTGTGTCTATCTCTTCCCATCTCGATGCGGACATTCCTTCCGGCATCTTCTCTACACCATCAATCGCCTTGTGCACACCATTTTGAATCAAAATGGCTCTCATTTTGACTTGCCATAAGCCAAAGTTTACATTCCTATCAAACTTCTCAATATCGAGCTTCATTGTAGTCATGATTTTCAAGTAATAATTTCTTAAAACACCGCAAAATAACCTTGGCTCTGATACCAATTGAAAACGATCGCCAAATACTTACGATGTTAAGAACAAACAACAATGAGCAAAATTAAGTTTGACAAAGTAACAAACAAGGACACAAAGATTTAAGGAAGTTCACCCAATGATGGCTACGTCCTCCGTGGTGTGTAGTTTATGTTTATATTATATCAAATGAATACAAACAACACTTCAATATGAAGAATTACAATTGAGATAGAGATAACAACAATAGGCTATGTGTTTGGCTTAAGGGTTGTGTTTGATGTGTTTTGCATACTTGAAGTGTGGGTATGAGAGCCCTATTTATAGTGCTAGGTACTTGAAGATGAATGGCTCACATAAATACATAGTTAATTTAGGGTAATGAATACTATGAAATAACTCTAAGAACCTCAAAAGGCATCATCTCAAGAGTCACACACATGAGACTCTTCACCTTAATCTTCATTAACACCAATAATTCCCATGAATACTCTTCACCTTATTACACCCTTTTGGATTCCACAACTCAAGAGTCACACACATGAATTCAACCCTTTAATGTGCACTCAAGTCACACATTAGTATACTATCATTTATAATCACATTAGTATACTACCATTCATAACATTAACTTTCAATAATCTTTCCCCTACATCCATTACAGTTAAAATCTTTCCCGCTTTTTTTCGTTGTATCATGTAACATATTAACTCAACCGTACGTCGTTGAATTCAAGATTTCGAGTATTATTAATTAGAATCTTTGAATCTCTCAGTAAAGCAAATCACACAAAAACATACTCCTTCAATGGCGTCGAATCAACCAGAAAAAGATCAAGAAATTAGATGGGAAGATCTTACATGGGAAGAAATATTGCAAGCAAATGATGAAAGAAAATTGTTTGATGATGATTTACCAAAACATACTTCTTCAATGGAGTCGTTCTCGGCGCCGTCAAGTAATGGACGAGAAGTAAATCTAGAAAGTTGGCAAGCTTGTGCAGGATTTTTGGTTGACATACCAAAACTCAATTCTTTTGTTTATTACTTTCCGCAAGGCCATATGGAACATGTGCCAGAAGTATTATTACATCCAGTACGCTATAGTTCTTTTCTTTGTCGTGTAGCGGATGTTTCATTTCATGCTCATCCACAAACTGATCAAGTGTTTGTTAAGTTTCATCTTGAACCGTGGATTACTGATGGTTACCCAAACCCAAACCCAAACCCAAACCCAATTCAGATGGGCGGGAATGATAATGATATTGTTTCGTATGTTAAGGTTTTGACGAAGACAGATGTTAGTCATGTTACTAAATATTTGGTAGTTACGAGTGCGTTTAGAGATTGCATTTTTTCACAGTTTCCTAAAACTACAAGACAATACATCTTATTGACTGATATTCATGGTAAGATTTGGGAAATCATGCTTCAATCAAAAGATTTTCCATCGTACTGTAGGCTCACCTATGGTTGGTTTAAATTTGCCGAAACAAAGAACTTAAATGAAGGAGATTCCATTGTTTTCATGCTCAAAAAGTCAACAAATGAGTATTTTGTTGGGATTCGTAGGGCTGTTATAAATACACCGATTAGCGTTAAAGATGTAGAAGATGCGATTGATAAAGTAAGGAATATGAAGAGTTTTGAGGTTGTTTATTATCCAATTCAGGGATTGCCGGAGTTTGTTGTGCCCAAGGAAAAAGTGGATGCTGCTTTGCATGTTCATTGGAGACGTGAAATGTCGGTAAAGATTGCGTATGAGTACTTTGAAGGTAGTATGCCGGAAAAGCGTTGGTATTATGGACATATTTTAAAGGACGTTAATCTGATTGAAATGGATGGGTTTTGCCCAAAGTCTTCGTGGCGGATGCTTCAGGTATAATCATGCACCGTGTTTGATGTTTAATTAGATATACCTGTCATACTTTTCTTTTTAGATATTTTACAATACTCGTAATATTATCATTTTTGGTAAAATGTAATTATATAAAGGAGGTGTTTGACAATTGACTCTTGGTTTTTGGCTGTTTGCTTTTTTGTTGTCTTTTTTGGCCAGCTGAAAATGTTTGCTGTTTTTGTTGGCTTTCAAGCTAGCTGAAAAAACTAGCTGTTTATGGAGATGTTTGGTAAATTTAGATATTGGTTGTTGTATGTTTATTAGAGAAAAAGTGGGTCCACAAGCTAAAAGCCAACATAAAAAGCTAACTGGAGTAGCTTTTTTATTTTGGCTTAAAAGTTAGTTTTTCAGCTGGTTTAAAAGCCATTTACTAAAAATTTTGTTGGCTATTTGACCAACCCACAAGCTAAAAGCCAAAAAATAACTAAAAAGCTAATGTAAAAGGCAACTACCAAATACCCAAAAAAAATAGTAGGAAATTCATTAATCAATATATGAACTTTTTAGCTAGTAACGCTTGTTAATGACAAAAATAATTAACATACATATTGTTTTTGATGTATAAACCTTATAATTACTCATTAAAAGAAGGCACTCATAAAATATAGTACCCAATCTTACCCTTGCTAAATTCAATTTTCAGGTTCGATGGAATGTAACACCTGATATTCTTAAGAACATGCCGAACATGCAGATGAACATGAGTCCATGGGAAGTGGAAGTACTACAGCCTAGAGATGAAGAGCTTGCATTGCCAAACACAACTATAATGAAAAGCAACACTAGTTTAGTTGATGAACAAGAAGTAGAAGAAGAAATATGGAAAGCATTAACAGAAAGTTTGGTTGATGAACAAGAAGAAATATGTGATCAAGGAAGTTTGGTTGATATACCAAAACAGTACACTCCTTCAAGATTGCATTCAATCTCTTTGAAAGACAAATCATGCACAAAACATCCTCCTTCAATGGCGGCGGTGTTGTCGTCGTCGAATCATGAACGAGAAGTAGATCAAGAAATATGGCAAGCTTGTGCAGGAATTTTGGTTGATATACCAAAAGTGAATTCTTTGGTTTATTACTTTCCCCAAGGCCATATCGAACATGCTTCTTCACCTGAACACGAATGTGCATCACGCTATGGTTCTTTGCTTTGTCGTGTGGTTAATGTCTCATTTCATGCTGATCCTCAAATTGATCATGTGTTTGTTAAGTTTCTTCTCAACCCAAACTCAATCTCAATCCCAAGCACGATCTCAAACCCCAACCCAAACCCACCAATTCAAAAGGGGAATAACGATAATGTTGTTTCGTTTGTTAAGGTTTTGACGAAATCAGATGTTACATCTCGTTTATGTGTTACGAGGGCGTTAAGAGAATGCATTTTTACACGGATACCTAAAAATGCATGTCAATACATCAGGTTGACTGATATTCATGGTAAAATCTGGGAAATTATGTTTCATATAATAAGAGAGATGCCCTGGAGATGTGAACTCAGTTATGGTTGGCTTAAATTTGCTGAAACAAAGAACTTAAAAATAGGAGATTCAATTGTTTTCATGCTAAAAAAGTCAAGCAATGAGTATTATGTTGGAATTCGTAGGGCTGTTGTGAATAGAGTAATTAGCGATGAAGATATAAAAGGTGCAACTTTGAAAGCATTGGAAACCAAGACTAATTTTGAGGTTGTATATTATCCAATTTCGGGCCTGCCGGAGTTTGTTGTGCCCAAGGAAAAAGTGGAGGCTGCTCGGCATATTCATTGGAGACGCGGAATGAAGGTAATGATTACGTTTCAGTCGTCAGAAGGTCAGCCGAAATTGGATACGCATTATGGAATAATTTCGGGTTTCATTAATTATCTGGGAAATGAAAAGATTAATTGGCCGGGTCAGTGGTGGCGGATGCTTCAGGTATAATTTAATCATGATGCATGTTTTATGTTTTAATTCATGTCAAGAGTTGAAATAAACCTGATTAATTATATACAAGTTTTAGGGCGGTTCCTCACTATAGGTAAGATATGCATTTGCTTAGGACCAAAATTAGAAAGAGTCCCAAAATTTAAAAATTTTGGTTGATGACGTTAATATTAAAAATTTTCAATTTATGATTAATTTTTTTATCAATGAAAAATTATATATATGACATGTCTATATTTATAATGATAATTATAATATATAGTATTTGTCTCTATTATTATTGCAAACACCCGTTAAAGTTCAAAGTCGACCCTTATATTATAAAAAGAGCCCATTTTTTTCAATTTCCCTAGGGCTATGAAATGTCAAGAACGGCACTGACAAGTTTGTGTCATTGTGATGAAATTAAAAAGGCATAATATATGAAATAAAAAAAATTTGTTCTTTAAGATATTAATTTTTTTTGATTAATTTCAATCTAAAGTAAACATTAAATAAATCAATTAAAATAAAAATTTCAATGTTGCTCAAAAAGTGATCAATCTATAACATTAAAGTGATTAATTTGTAGGTTGAATGGAGGAAAGTAATACCTTGTATTCCTTACAACATATGGATCGTGAACAAGAAGATAAGTCCATGGGCAGTGGAAGTGTTGCTTGGTGATCAAGAGCCTGCAGTGCCAACTGCCAATGACAACTATAATGAAAAACAAAAATAGTCGTCGTTTTTCGTTCGAAATATGATTATGTGATACTGACAGCAAATTAAGACAATATGGATTGAAGCTACTATGTTACTATCATACATACTCTAGGCAGTAAGTACTAGTAAAATACAGTCGTGTAGCTTGGCTTAGCTATAGTTCTTGTTAATGCTACTTTATTTCCCTTCCCTTATCATGCTATATTATAAAACATTGGCTTAATTCACTTAGCTCGATCTTAACGATGGCTTGATTCTTTCTTTATGTCCTGTAAACATGATTAGCCATAAAATCCACAAAATAACTTGATTTTGTCATGATTAATTCACTTTCCTACAAATTGCCCATGGAACACCAATTGGAACAAATAAGTTAAAAACGACCCTAAAGCACCACTAAACATCCAAAAGAAGCATATAAATAATCACAATAAGTGCAAATAATTGCACTTATTAGTCAACAATTTTTGTAGCAAAAAATCTTATCTAGCATGATCATGCAAAAGCATATAGCTATTGATTATCACTTCACAAGCGCAAAGATAATGAAAGGACTATTTCAATTATCTTATATATTTACCCACAAAGAATCAGCTTACTGACATACTTGCAAAAATCTTTCCATCAACTCCATTCAAATAGCTTATATCCAAAACTTGGTTTATCTTACAGAATTCCTTTTTCGGGGGATGTACATTGGTGCATGGGTTCCATATGCAACCCCATCTTAACAAAAAAAAAAAAAAAAAAAAAAAAATCATACAAGTAAAACCTTTGTTAGATGTATATCATTCACCACCACTAGGATGTGCTTATTCTCATTGATAATAATTACAACATTATTATAATTTATAAGAAAAATTATTCAGAATAATTTAGTCTTTTATTAATTTTTTTTATAATTATTTTAAATTTTAATTAATTATGAATAATCTCAATTTTAAACGGTATTTGCCAAGAGTGCTCCTATAGTCCTATGTAACATTTAACCTGTTTAACAAGTTATTTTGTGAAATTAAAATTGGAAAAACAATCTGAAAAAATTTTTAAAAATTGGAAGTTCTACAAAACTGCATAATACAGTTAATTCTTGGTTTGCTTCATCGCGAATCTCCCTGTTTCTCATGCTTACATTACTTGGTAGTTTTGGATGGAATATTTCTTAGGTTAAATACGTAGTTTTTTTGCACTTCAAATCTTCATCAATAATGTGACAACCCGTCTTTTTAAAACAAATAAAAAGTTCGTAGAAATAACTTTTAAGACGATTGTCACGTACTCTTAAATAAATAAGAGCAATAATATAAACCTCCTACACCTTAAAGTAAATAAAAACAAAGATACAACAACTTATTACATTATTTGTAGAAAAAAAACTCCTTTAAAAGAAAAGAAATAAAAGTCTTAAGGTCCAAATGTAGGAGATATGATGAGAGGAAAGTCCTAGAGCACACTCTCACACCTCCTGTCCATACAGTAGTAATCATGCTATTATTCACCATCTGTTTTAAAATATAAATCCACAATCGGTGGGGAATAACTAGCTGTCCCTCCTAATCATAAAACACATATAATATTATCTCTAATTACAAAAAATTTAAATAATTATCCATTAATATATAATTAAACTTAAAAACTAGTCAATATTTGAAAAGAAAATTCAAAACATTTAAAGCTTTCATTCAATATAAATTTCATAAATTAATTTAAATAACTTAATAAATCGAATAAATATAGTTTCAAAAATTTCAAAACATAAACAAAAAGTAGAGAAAGAACGAATGCTAGTGTTAGATGCCCACAAGATGGCCTTACACTAACACCTCCTAAGGTTTGTCGGGCGAACCCCAGTCTATTAAAAATAGACCTATCTAAGAATGGCGAATTCTCTCCTAACAATGAATGCCTCCTTTACCTTACACCACTAGGTACCGGGACGACAACAATTAACCCAGATGTATAAATATCATCAGAAGCCTGTTCTAACCATTTAGAGCTGCCAAAACAGGCCTTACACTCCTATGGCTTCTTACTCACACAAAGTATATAAAACTCAAAACTTGCAGATATAAAATCATTATTGCAAACGTTCATGAGATGCCAAAATAGGCCTTACACTCAGAACCATCATCAAAATACTTAACACAAATTTACTTTATCATATAAATATATTTTTTTAAAACATAAAATTCCAACTAATAAATTCCAATTTTTATATAAATACCAAAACTAATGTTATAAGTAATGTCTGAGTTTGGGAATAAAGTTGTTGTGCGACAGCGGAAGCAAGAATCGATGTACAATAATGAAACAATAAAGAAATTCAAACAAAACAATAAGAAAAAGACACAAGAGATTTAACGTGGTTCACTATCAATGTGATAGTTGCATCCACCGCCATCGAGATCAAATAATTTCACTATGAATGCAAAGAATTTACAAGATGAATAACAATCACACTCACAAATTATAATTGCTCTTTTGTGATCTCTCTCAATTTGAGAATCATGAAGCCCTAGCACTAATAAGAGGGGGTATATATAATAAAACCAACTTAAAGAAAAACTTGAGTTCCAAGTATCCATAAATAACCAGTCCAAAAAGAAAAGAAACTGCTCCGCGTGAGAAATAACCGTCATTTCGAGAGCCGTGTACAACTACACGAGCCGCGACATGAAAACAGAACGCACTCCACGCACCAGGACAGCAGGGCTCCGCGCCCCGCACACCTTCCTTTTTGACCCATCTTCTTGATTAATTTATCTTCTTCAATGGTGCTTGCTAGTTTGAGTTACCATTAACAACAAAAGTGAACTCTAAATTTGACTTAGTCAACAAAAGTCAAACTTATTACTAACTCTTGCAAAAAAAGGTACTAATGAAAGTGTTATTCTATTCAAAAGTACAACCATATCAACAACACTCTTAACATCTCAAAAAGTAACAATACAAATAAAAATTTATCATACTTCAAAATAAAATAATATAACACTCAATTTTGATCAAAAAATTATAATTTACCGAAAGACCATAATCCACTCACGTAGCCTCTAATTAACCAAAAAAAAAATAATTACCTGAAAAAGTAATTATTAAGTTTATCAACACTACATCATAGGCAAAGTATTAAATCTGAACTTCTTCTACAATCAAGTGATCAACTAGGCTGTTGTTACATACTTACACTTGTATAAAAGTTAACTGATTTTTATTAAATACTTGAATTTGCACAATTGAGTTTAGCTCAATTTAGGCTATTGTACCAAATTTTTAATTAATTGTTTTTACCACAAAGTGTAAATTACCACTCACATTTCACCAAACAAAATAATAATAATAATAACAATAATAATAATAATAATAATAATAATAATAATAATAATAATAATAATAATAATAGTAATAAAATTTTCTCCAAAATAATAATAATAATAATAATAATAATAATAATAATAAATCAGTTTTGCCTTGGTTCCATACTGATGCAAATTCGATTTGGGTGTGGCTTCAGTTTGATTTTGTATTAATTTGATTTTTCTGGTGAATAATAAAATTTTGTTTGCCAAAAAATAATAATAATAAATAACAATAATAAATAAAATAAAATGTTTAGCCACGTTAACTGTCAAAGCAAACTCCAACTCAAATGACATTCTAGTACATTTCGAGGTATGCCTAAAATATTCCTTATTTCAATTTCTAAAAAGAAATATTAACACACCAATAAACCAATCTAATTCTTAATTTGGATAATTATCAAATTTAATAAATCATACCTAAACTACTATGTTCAACCAGTAGAAGGTTAATAGATCAAGTGTTCAAATTATTTAGCTTGTAAGTTAATTTACCACCTAAACAGTATTATTAAACTAATTAAATGATTTATCTCGAAACTAAAATAAGATTAACTTAAATATTTTTATACATGTCTAAATTTTCCATATAATTAAATATAACACTCTATATGAATTAAAAATTGTAGATAATAGCCTTAGAGAAAAACAAATAATCCTCCAATATAATATCCTTGTATATATAATTTCTTTAAGTGAAATTCCACATGGTAGCATTAAGGTTTTATGAAACATTACTGATAGCACTTATTTCTAAGAATTTTCCACATGGAAGCATCTAATTTTTACATTTAAGTTTTTCATAACCTTAAACATACAATTATTTATTAGTGCTTGAAATGCATCGTTTGAAATTTATAATGCCAAAAATTTGAATGAAAACAAAATTATTATAACATTTAAGTGCGTTAAAGAATAAAACGGTGAATTAAACATTAAAATGATGAATTAAACATTTGAGAGCTTCACTTTTGTAGTATTACTTATCTATAATCATAAATTGAGGTTTAGGTGAACTAATAATGATAAGAGTTACAACCTCCTCAATCTTTACATTTATCACTCCACAATGATTACTTATACCTCCGACCTTTAAGTCATTTTAATTAACATTTTTTTTATTTATCTATATTGATTTAAAAGTTAAGTATGTATAAGTCAATTCTAAACAACAATAAATCATTAGTATTATCATTAGCAAAACTTACTAATTTATTATAATTTATAAGTGGAACTAAGCATACCTAAGACATCCAATGGATAATTTTTCCATAGGAGTTATAGAAAAAATAAAAAAAAATAAAAAGCTTATTATTTATTACGATCTAATATACAAATTTTAATTTATCCCTTTCAACAAAAAAATAAAAATAAAAATATTTACTTGTAAGTAACTAATCTTTATTAAGAGTTATTATTTTAGGATAAACAAAATTATAAAGTTTTGCCTAAAATTTTTGGGTTTTACAAATAAGCATTAGGGTTTTTGAATGAGGCTGAGGTTAGGAATCTGAGTCGAGGAACTTAAGCTATACACTGTTGTACCATGTAAGCTGCAATTTGTACATTATGTGGATTTACTTGTCAGTTGTCAGTTGACATAAGTGGATGTAGCCTTATTTAATGTTGTCAACTGACATCATTATTTAATAAGTTATATCTCTAAATATACTAATAAGTATACTAGTTAGATTAAAATATTGGTGTGTGAGAGCATTATTCCAGATCAACATTTTTTTAAAATAATACTTAAACATGGACGATTTTATTTTAGATCTGCCTTATCAGTTGAAAATCTATGGACGAAAGATGGATTATAGCATCTTTAATGGTGACCCAAAAAAAAGTCATCACACTATTTCATAATTTTTCTTTCTCCTAAAAGTTCATCTTTCAACCTAATTTTATCAACAACTCTCTCTTACTTTTTATCTTTTTTTTTTTTTGAAAACCTCTTACTTTTTATCTACTCTACTATACTTTCTTTTTCTTAATTTATTTTAAATTTATCTTTATTTTTTCCTATATTATTTTCTCTTACAAATTTAATTAATATAATTTTTTATTTAATTAAAATATATATAAATTTGTATACATCAATAATAATTACCGAAATTCATTAAATTCAAATAAAAATTATAATGCGCA
Source organism: Amaranthus tricolor (assembly GCF_026212465.1). Taxonomy (NCBI): domain Eukaryota; kingdom Viridiplantae; phylum Streptophyta; class Magnoliopsida; order Caryophyllales; family Amaranthaceae; genus Amaranthus; species Amaranthus tricolor. The sequence goes on along the minus strand of NC_080048.1, from coordinate 35,738,444 downwards.
CATAGAAAATAAATACACAAATTAAAAAAATTAATGGTGACCCAAAAAAAGGTCATTACACTATTTCATAATTTTTCTCTCTCCTAAAAGTTCATCTTTCAACCTAATTTTATTAACAATGCTCTCTTACTTTTCATCTTTTTTTTTTAAACCTCTTACTTTTTATCTACTTGACTATACTTTCTTTCTTTTAATTTATCTAATATTTATCTTTATTTTTTCCTATATTATTTTCATGCACAAACTTAATTAATATAATTTTTTATTTAATTAAAATATATATAAATTTATATACATCAATAATAATTACCGAAATTCATCAAAATTCAAATAAAAATTATAATGCTCACATAGAAAATAAATACACAAATTAAAAAAAGAATAAAATTTTTGTGTACAAACTTAATATAATTTGAAATTATGTCAAAAAATATCAAAATTGGTCTCATATTATAGATCTCGAAACAATATAAACATTGATATACTTTATTTTTTAAAAAAATCTAATTAATTAAGAAAATAGCCCTTTAAATTAATATAGGGCTAATTTTTTTTATCCAATGATAAGGCGCCACTTGGAAAGGCAGGGCAGCTGTGTGTCAGGCAGCAGAATTGCTTCATTTCTTAGCCAATCATCGCTAGACACATGGCATAGTTACTGAAAAAAATGGAGTGACCGTTTGAGTGAACGAGTCACATGATGACCATTTTTTGCCAATCTTTTCCACAACCAATCTCATATTAGATCACCACTAAGAGCATTTTACCTCTAGTCTGGACATATGATCTAAAATTTGATCATCAATAAGGATGCTCTTAGAAAAAGATTTGTCTACCATGTGAAAAAGCCGAAAATTTCTCTACTAAATACAAATATAATGTAGTAAATTAATTGATCAATAACAAACTAAACTTACTTTACATTCAAGATTGCATTCAATCTCTAAAAAAAACAAATCATACACAAAACATACTCCTTCAATGGCGTCGGCATCGTCGTCTCTTAAAAAAAACAAATCATACACAAAACATACTCCTTCAATGGCGTCAGCATCGTCGTCGTAGTCAAATCATGAACAAGAAGTAGAAGAAGAAATATGGAAAGCATTAACAAAAATTTTGGTTGATGAACAAGAAGAAATATGTGATCAAGGAACGAAAATGCTTCTTCTTTACCTAACGAGTTTGTTGTGTCCAAGGTAAAAGTGGATAATGCTCGGCGTATTAGTTGGAGACGTCAAATGCCGGTAAAGTTGGCGTATGAGTTGGGGGCTGATGGTGTGCCGATAAAGTGGTGGCATAATGGAAGACTTTTGAATATTGTCCATCGTCAAAATGATGAGTCTTGGCCGGATACTTGGTGGCGGGTGCTTAATTCAGGTATAATTGCTTTATTGTCCATCGTCAAAAAGCAAGTTTATAGTAATTATTATCACTTTGTGAGGTTTCTAACTACTTAACGTATCACGTATAATATTTCCTAACAACCTTTACTTCTTATTAATAATGAAATTAATTAACAAAGAGGTACTCCTTCCGTTCCTATTTGTTCTTCCTATTTGGGTATTTCACAAAGATTAAGAAAAAGAGAATCTTTGGTGATAGTGGGCATTATTTTAATTATATAATAGTGGAAAGTAATGATTGTATTGGAAGTATGAGGTTGTAGTGGGTATTATTTTAATTAAATAGTAGTGTGAAGTAATGATTGTATTGGAAGTATGAGAGAGAAAATAATTATAATAAAAGAAAATGGGTACATTAAAAGAAAAGGGGGATTTTAAGGGGTAAAAGTGAGATAAAAACTTTCTAAAAATAGAAAGTATTCTAAAGTGGAAGAACTTTTGAAACTACCCGTTATAGTAATGTGGAAGATCAAAAAGGAACGGAGGGAGTAACTTGGTAGAACTATATATATTAGTCCAAATAGTATAATATAGTATCTGTCATATAAGTATATATTAATTGTCGTTTTTTATTTTTGGTTGTATGTATATGGTGTTCGTTAGTAGCATAAAAATTATCAAACTTATTAAAATGAAATTAAAAAAATTAAATTCATAATTGATTAAAGATTATTTAATATTAATGTCAAAAAAATAACTTTTAATTGAAAATTATAGAAAAAAACTAAAGTCGGAAATATTTTTTCACTGCCAAAATATAGCCCGTAAATCAGACGGAAATTTTTTCTACCAAAATATGGTGGGATAAAGCTGTTAGGAATTTTCGAACAAGTTTCGGTTGGAATATAGTTTGAAACAAGGTCAGGTAATTTCCATCTCTTTTCCATTTTAAATTTTTCAAAATTTTCGGCTATCATTGTATTAGTTGAAAATTTAGTCGAAAAAAATCCGACTATTTAACTGCACAGAAGCAAAAATAATCATAATTTTTAACTAATATAGTTTGTAGTCGAAATTTCGACTATCACAAAGTAGTAGGAAATTCAGTCAAAAATTTTCAACTATTTAGTGATGGGAAAAGTTAATCGGCATACCAACTGTTTTTAGTCCTTGTTAATGAATAATTATAAAACTAATAAATGCAAATGTTGTTTCCGATGTATTGACCTTCTTTACTCATTAAAAGAAGGCACTAATTGGATATATACAATCTTACCCTTGTTGAATTCAATTTGAAGATTGTATGGCATGTAAGTCCTGAGATTCTTGAGAAGATGCCGAACTTGCAGAAGGACATGAGTCCATGGGAACTGGAATTGTAGCCTAGTGATCAAGAGTCTGCAGTGATAATGACAAGTATAATGGAAAACAACACTAGTTACTTTGCAGCTAGCTAAGATTGTATATAACTGTGTCAGTGAGTTGCGTTAGAAAACTTCTATGGCGTTATTACCTTCTTAGGCTTTGGGGTGGTGTCCTTAACGCTATAGCTGTGAGGTCATAGTTCAAGTAATTTTATTGTCATTAACTTTCGAACTCAAATATAAAATTATTTGATAATATTTATAAAATGCATTTATAGATATTGAATTTTGAACAAACACTATACAAGATGCAAATGGAAATATTAATAGAGGGGTAAAATATCACTATCTCCCATGCTTGGATTATCTTGTGGAAGAATTTGCTATCTTAATGTACAAATTCTTATATGAGAAAGTAATCAAGTATCATCGTGAGATACGTCTTATATAAAGGTTAAATTGCTTAATATTACAAATTATTAGTATATGGGTTAAATAATACAATTACTCCACTATATGCGTAGTAAAGCAAAACTCATTGATTTATCTTTTACTCTATATTATAAACTAAGTTCAATACTTATTATTTTCGGTTTAAATAATTTTTAGGGCCTGCTCTTTATAAGAGTAGTATGAGCGACGGATCAAAGCCCTATTATTTTGGTGCTTAACTTTTTAATTTGATATACTTAATTTTAATTTATATACTAAAAAAGATGTTAGAGCAAGTGCCCAATCTACCAAATGAGATGGTGTTGTGAGCAACACAAGAGAGCCTTAGATGTGTCATGGTGATGATTCAACGAAGGATATGGATATTGTGCATAAGGGAGGCCTTGGTGAAGGTAAGGGAGTGTACAATATGAGGTATGACTTGTGCCTTGAACGAGGCAAAGCACAAGTAAATGTGTGCTCGATCGAGGCAGCAGCTGGCGAGAAGAATAGAAGGCTCTGAACATTCGCTCGACCAGGTCGAGCGGATTACAGCACCTCAAAAACGCGAGGTTTTGTTTTTCTCGGTTTATAGTGGGTCTTTAAGAATTTGTCCTATGGCTTTCTAATATGTTATGGGACTATATAAGGGGGTCTTAGAGCATCATTAGGGTATAGGAGTGAGGCTAATACACATGAGAGAGGCTAGGGCTTGAGAACCATTAGACTTTCTTCTTCTTTGTATTAGATTGTGGGTGATCTCCATCGTTGAATGGAATCACTATCTTGAAAGCTTGTTCTCAAGTGTGTTTGGTTTGTCATTAGTGTATTGTTGAATATATTAATGAAAGGAATCATTTTTGAGAGGAAGTATCCATAGATACCTCATAAACACATTCTGTTGATTGTTTATTATCCTCTTGTTTATTCTCTGTTTTCATTCATCTTTTACATCTTATTCTACCATTGTTGGGTCCAAGCCATTCTCTTTCAAAAGAATTATAATATTTTTACATAGATGAAAAAGTGATATATAATAAATGTTGAAAAAGTGGGCTTAAAGTACCAGTCAAAATATTAATTTTTTTTGCCAACAAACCCACTTGTTTTTTGATTCGGGTGGATCGAGTCTGACAAGTAGCGCAGCCATAAACAGCTCTAGAAAAAGCTATTGTCCGAAACTATAAACAGAAATTGTTAGCTTATTTAAACAGTTTGTTGGTGGATAAACCAACTACTTATAAAGTAGTTGTTCAAATCAATTTTAAGTTTTGCTCGACTATAAAAAAATAAAAGTGAACTAAAAATCTATTTTATATCCAACACACCCACAATTTAAATATTTATTTTTTTTAAAATTTAAATATCACTAAATATATTCCACTAAAAATATATTATGTTGCAGTGAATATTTAGTTTTACTTAAAACTCTAAAAATTTTCAAGACGACCCTACCAACATTAATTTGAAGTGACTCCAATTAGTTAGTCTTAAAATTCCATCAACCAAGTTTCATTTTAGGTTTCGTTGACTTAACCAAGTCAACCCTTTTCCAACTTAATCAAATTAAAGAAAATCCCAACTTGAGTAGTTGGATACATTGCATCTATATTGCACCCCCCACGTTGAGGTACCCTCCTTAATAAATAGGTAAGAAAATATATGATAAACACCAAAAAAAACCCCTACTTTAAATCAAAATCAAAATCTTGTTTAATTTTCACAATCAAATTTGATCAATGGGCTTTTTTCGCCGTCTCATTGAAGAAGGCACAAAACAAATTAATGAAGCCAACAAAATAATTAAGGAAGCCATTGAAAAGGCGGAAGCCGAACAAGCACAAAATCAAAGGTTTCATCAAAGTCAATCAAGTAGTCAACCTCAAAATAATATCCATAATACTCATTTTAACCCACCTCCTAACTACACCGATAACAGCTATCCGTACAACTATCCAAATCAAATATCTCGAGAACAATATTTAAGCAATCTTCGTGTTGAACAAGCTCATAATCAAATTCGACGAGCCGCAGAGAATTTAGAAATGATTGGCACAATAGGGACCGATAATGTAAATGTTATTAGGGTTCAAAGAGCAAGACCAAGTTATAATAAGTATAGTTCTACTCCGCCTCCTGGTATTTCTCAAAAACAACATTTAAGTAACCTTCGTGTTCAACTTGCTCATGATCAAATTCGACGATACGAAGAGAGCTCGATGATGATGAATACTATTGGCACCAATACCCGTATTGAGTGGATTGATGGACCCATTTGATCATCTTTTCTTACTCACCAAACCAAAAGGTTTTTTTTTTTTTTTTTCATTAATTTCACTTGTTCCCTTATTTGCTATTTTGGGTTATTGTTATATTATCTAAAGGAACCAATTCAACCAAAAGTTTGAGTTGATGGTTGATGCCCTAGGATATGTTATATACTCTAACACGTTCCCTCATAAGAGAGCCCATTGGGCTAGAGGTATGGATGCGCATAGGCGCTGAATATTCCACTTAAAATGAGGGGTGGTTGAGATTTAAACTCGTAACTTTTTGTCACATTGACTTCTAATATCATTTTAAGGAACGAATTCAACTAAAAACTTAGGCTAATGGTAGATGTCTCATGATATGTTATAATACTCTAACAAAATTTTGCCCCCTACATATTTTTCATTAACTTTATTTTAACATTTTATATTGTGGGTCCCAATATAATTTCCATTAACTTATTAAAACATTATTTTAATAGTTATAGTCCCTATATTTTTTCCGTCAACTTTATTTTATATGTTATTAATGCTTATGATTTCTACTTTTCCTCCGTTAAATTTATTATTTAGTAAAAATAATATATCCAATATCTAAAAGATTCTATATTTCTTAATTGCCGTGAAGAATAATTTTAGGAATGGAAGTAGTACCTTATAATTCAATAGTGTCAAAGCCAATCATAAGAGTCATATATATATAGAGTCTGGTTAACAAATGACTATTGCCAAAAGTTATTTTCCCCAACTATTAACCGAAACACTTGGTTGTTTTAAGCAGTTTGAAGATGGATAAACCAACTACTTGAACTAGTTGTTTAAACTAGTTTGAATGTTTAACCAACTAAAAAACTAAGAGTGAACCAAAACTATTTATCAAACGCATCCTCAATTTAAATGTTGATTTTTTAATAAATAGTATGAGCGTTGGTGTTTCTAATAATTGCTAAATGATTAAAAATGCATATAAACTAATAAAAATACAAAAATGGCTTCAAAAAATAATTTTATGACCCAACTAACTTAATAATTATTTATAACAATCATAATATTCTTAAAATTTTAATAAACATTTATTTTATTTAATTTATTATAGGTTTGTCATTTAAAAGGCAACAACTATAAAACTATTCAAGTTGTTATTATTGTTTTAATTTATAGTTTTCGTCTTAGTGACTTTTTCATGATTTCAGATTCTGATTATTGACCTACTACAAAATTGCTGAATTGGGTGAAGTAGTCTTTCAAGAACTTTTTACCTTGCATTATTATTAATGTATGTATTATGTTGAGATTATATATATATATATATATATATATATATATATATATATATATATATATATATATATATATATATATATATATATATATATTTTGTCATCAAGATTTATATATATATATATGTTTTGATGTCTCTAATAAGAGGCTTATTGTTGTTGCACTATGTTCTGATGCCGAAGTTGGTTCAAGCATTTGTACGCTGAAGTTATACCAATTGTATTTTGGGTTTTTTGTTTAAGAGATTTAATCAAAAAGCTCTAATTAATATGTAATTTTTATTGAAAAAAACACCAATATATACCGAAATGAATTTCTCTTGTTGGTAATTATCAACAAATTTCCTACAAGTATTATATATGTTTGCTTTTATTAACAAGTTCCCTACAAGGATGAAGTATGTTGACAATTGAAAAGGTTTACCAACTAAAATTTGCCTACAAGCTTGTGGGTATATTTTTTAAAAAAACTTTAAATATTAATCACCAAACTACTTATTGTTTGTTGAAAAGTAGACCGTTTTTGCTGAAAAATAGACCCATATGATTAAAATTAATCTTGTTAAAGCATGTACGAACTCTTAATAGTATAGATGACTTTGAACGCATAATCGAGCATGCTTTATCTTGTACGTTGTAGAAAGAAAATAAAGTTGTGTCGGGTTATGGTGAATTAAGGTTTGAGTCGACACATGAGGTGATCAATGTGGAGCATCTGAGACTTCACTAAGGATGGAAGACCATGCCTTGAACGAGGCAAGACAAGGTGGTTAGGTTGCTCGGTCAAGCAAATGATGGCTCGTTCGAACATGGTAATCAGAAAGCAAACGACCACTTTTTTTTCCCTCTTTCAATTGGTATCAAAGTTTGGTGTATTTTCTGTGGACGTTGAGTGAGGGAAAGCTTGGAGATTGGTAGAAAAGAGATGGTAGAAATTAAGGTGCATTTAGATGGTTTGTTGAAGCTATTGGGGTTTGTTGAAACCTTTGTGAGAGAAAAACAGTAAGTGTACGAGAGGTGAGGAAGCTTTGGTATGGGTGCATACACTCCGGTTTAGACTGGCCTGACACTAAAATCAGGCAAAACCAAAAATGTTGGTCTAGGAATTTTTCAGGCCGAACTGGACTGTTTGAATCACCAGACTGAATTTGACCAAATTGTTCTATAATGGTCTGGTTTGGTCTATATTTCTTAATTTTTATATTTTTTTTTCTATATTAATATATGTGTTTCTTCAAATATTTCACAACTATAATCGCCAAATATAATAATTTAATTAGTTGATTGCATCAACATCATTCAAATATATTACCATATAAAAATACCTACATCTCGAAATATCTAGGTAGCGAGCTACTTTTTTAAAAAAATTATGTTTTCAGTAATAGTACGATTTCGATCTAGTCTGAAAAATAAAAAATAGAGATCAGACCTAAAAATGTGTTTTTTTTTAAGAAAACATACTAGACCTCTTAGATCGTAAATCAGACTAAATACTAAGATTACGGTTTGATCCAATTTGGTTTGCGATTCAGACAAAACTTTGTTCAGCCCTAAGCTTAGGGCGTGAGATATATACCTAAGATGATGAAGAGTTGAATCTTATTGAGGATGTTAAAAAGATTGGGAAAGAGATGGAGTCTTGAAGGTGGCAAAGGGATGCTTAGTGCACTTAAAGGGAATGATGGACGATATTGGCCATGTGTTGCTAAGAAGTGTACGTAGACTTACATCATGTGAAGAGTGATGCAAGATTCAAGTCACACCAAGAAGAGTGACATTTGTTGATGGCGACTACCATGATCGGTGGTGCACAAAGAAAGTTGTTAATGAGTTTAGTCTTGAGGGGGAGCTAATACTCAAATCTAATGTTGATGTTGTGATTAGGACACCAAGAAAGTTGACATTTGAAGATGATGGGAGTATTGGACTTGAGGGGGAGATTGTTGAAGCAAGTACCAAAACTATTAATAATATTGATGACTTTGAACACATAATCAAACATGCTTTATCTTGTACTTCGGAGAAAGAAGATCATGTCTAGATATGGTGAATTGAAGTTTGGGTCGACACAAGAGGTTATCGCTTTGGAGCATATGGCTGCACTTAGGATGGAAGACCATGCCTTGAATGAAGCAAGGCATGGTAGGAAGGTTGCTCGGTCGATGAAATTAGGTGAATGAAATTAAAAGATAATTATATTGTAAGATGAGATTAAAATAAAAATGAGGGTTATAGTCCAAAAATAATAAAAATATATATAAAATGAATGAGATTAATTAAAGGAAAACTTCCCTAGAATAATCTAACGTTTTGATGATTATTCCTACAATAATCTCACCTATTGATTGACCATGAATAATTCCAACTTCATGGAGTATTTTCCTAGAGTAAATCCGATAATCGGATGACTTGCTATAGCCAATTTTTTAAGAAAAAATTGATTTTTTTATTATTTTGAATTTTTTAAATAAATTTTCAATAACTAAATCTAATTTTACATTAATTTTCAGTTTACGTTTTTTTGATAAATTACCTATTATAGCAGGTCATTCGATTACCCGAGTTTATTCTAGGCAAATACTTTTTAAAGTTCGAATTATCTATGATTAATCAATAGGTAGGTATAGGAAAATTAAAAAATAATTAAATTATTTTAGGTAATTTTTCCTAAATTAAAATTGCATATAATACTAAGTATGTAGGACGGAGAAAGTGGTTATCAAATCGTGAGAAAAGATCTATACACAACGTCATTATCACATGCTATTGTTCATCTATACTTAAATAATCAAACAATTAAACTTAATAGTTTTCATTTTTAATTTTAGTATTTATTTTCAAATAATTCCATTTAGGACTCATTGTTGGCAATAGGGGTGAAAATGATTTAGATAAAAACCGTAAAGTAAATCAATCCAAATAGAACAAGAAATATAATTTAGAATTTTTATAGATTGGTTTAGATTTAGATCAAAATTTTTAAAATCGAAATATTTTGGACTGAATTAGATTTGAGCATACTAAAAATCAAAAAACTAAAAATCTGAATCAAGTTAAAATAAAAGTTTACGTTTTACATTGACCTAGCTACTAGTAAAATGAATCTAATACAACCTAATGTGCTAAAAGAAAATTTTAGTTGACAATACCAATTAAAAATTAAGAGTACTTAGTCACGAGGTCTTTTGTGGTGCTCAAAAATTCTCCGAGTACTAAGACCCGAGGTCTTTTTGTGGTACTCAAAGATTCACTATGAGTTTATCAACCTAGCTAGGGCCGCTAGGAACACTTCTAAGAACAAGCATTTTAAAATGTATTGTTTTTATGGATGTGAGATCTTTTTAGTAATAATCAGAGATTATCTATGCTAGAACACAAATTATTGTGAGAGATTGTGCAACAAGTTGAATGGGGTCTCGGTAATAAAAACAAACTAATCTTCTTGGTAAGCTTGTTTAACATATGGGTGTGGTTCATTATGCAAGTAAGGGCAAGAGCGTTCTTCCTTACATGTGATGATTATGGGAAACTTGATTTAGCAACAGCAAGGCATGGCTCTGTGCAACAAGCAACATTCAGAACAGCAGCATATGTGTAAACCAAGTCATCATAGTTCAGCCTACTCAAGTATATACAGCAAGTAAAATCAGAGCATCAGCAGCAGCCCTGTTTTTAATCGAACTGATACAAACCCGAACCGATTGTAAATCGAACTGTTATAAATCCGAATCAAATTTTCACCTAATTTTAGCAAATTAAGTCCAATTTCAGTTTTCTAATAATATGAAAAAAGGAAGAACACAAATTCTATACAGAAGAGATTGCATACAGAATATATATATATATATATATATGTATATATATATATATATATGTATATATATATATATATATGTATATATATATATATATATGTATATATATATATATATATATATATATATGTATATATATATATATATGTATATATATATATATATGTATATATATATATATATATATATATAATATATATATATATATATATATATATATACATATATATATATATATATATATATATATATATATATATATATATATATATATATATATATATATATATACATATATATATATATATATACATATATATATATATATATATACATATATACATATATATATATACATATATATATATATATATATATACATATATATATATATATATACATACATATATATATATATATATATATATATATATATATATATATATATATATATATATATATATATATATATATATATATATATATATATATATATATAAACTAATTGAAATAAATTGATCTGCCTATTAGGGTTGGCAAAAGCTGACCCGACCTGCTAACCTGATTTGAAACCGACTCGAAATGAGCGGGTTTGGGTTTAGATTTTTGACCCAATTAATTAAATGGGTCAACCCGACCTGATCTGTTTATTAAATGGGTTAGCTTCAGGTTGAATATTTAAACCCGAAAAAAAATCTGTTCAACCCATTTATTAAATTTAAGACGAATCAACATTTGCCAAATACTTCGTAAAACTAAGATAATACCACACTAGTGGAAAAAACATCATTTGCTGCGGTTTTTTTGCCTTTATTTGCTGCGGTTTTGGCCCCCAGCAATTGTGATAGCAGCAAATGTCGTACTTTAATTGCTGCGGTTCAAAACCGCAGTAAATATGGGCCTTATTTGCTGCGGTCATGGGCATAATTTTTAAATTTTATTAATTTTAATTTTTAATAATTTTTAAAACATACACAACTAAAAATATTTAAAATCGAAATAATTAAATCAGATAAATTGTGAAAAACAAATATGACAACAACAAGAACAGAAGCAAATTTAAGCATTTAGACAACAACAAGAACAAGAACAGAAGCAAGGATTTACAACAATAAGAACAACAAGATTATATTCGATTTTTTACAACAAGAATAAGCAACAAGAACAACAACGTAACAAGATTTTTTACAAGAACAGCAACAACAAGAAGATGAACAGAAACATAATTATATTCGATGAACAGCAACAAGAACAGCAACAAAATTCGAAGTTGGTTCAAAATAAAAATAAGGTAATTAATTTAGGTTTTTTTTAGATATTTATCACACGTACAGTAAATGAACAGAAGCAACAAGAACAGCAACAAAACAGAAGCAACAAGTAGGTTTATGAAAATTCGAAGTTTGATGATGAACAAGAACAGAAGCAAGGATTTACCTTCAAAACACAAGTTTGATGATGTACAGTAGATGAACAGAAGCAACAAGAACAGCAACAAGTTTGTGAAGATGAATAGCAACAAGTTTGTGAAGATGAACAGCGACAAGTTTGTGAAGATGAATGGCAACGAACACAAATGAAGATGAATAACAGCAAATTAATAAAACAGCGTTTGTGAATGAAGATGAACACAAGATGAAGCAAATTAATCTTATATGTTTGTGAAGATGTAGAACAGGAACGAAAAGCAAATGAAGATGAAGCGTTTTTTCAATGAACAACTGTACTGTATAACGTATTTGAGAAGATATGCGAAATAAAAAGAAATTGGCGGGTTTTTGTCCAACGGTCATTTGCTGCGGTTCACAACAAAACCGGAGCAAATAATCTAATTTTGAAGGGTTATTTGCTGCGGTTGTGGAAGAACCGGAGCAATTAAGCTAATTTTGAAGGGTTATTTGCTGCAGTTGTGGCATAACCGCAGCAATTAATGCATGATGCTAGGGTATTTGCTGCGGTCATAGGGTTAACCGCAGCAATTAGAGTATTTTTTTTTTTAGTATGTTTTCCTATTTTTTGCTGCTAATACACAAATACCGCAGCAAATAATGAGCAGCAAATACATTTTTTTCCACTAGTGCCAATTACCATGTATTGAGGGATTTGTCAGCTGAAGATGACTTTTAATAAGAAAGGAAGTTGTCCCACATCGGCTAAGGGATTTGTCAGCTGAAGATGACTTTCAATAACAAAGGAAGTTGTCCCACATTGGCTATGAAAGATACTAATAAAAGAAAAATCCTTTAAATCACTTCCACAGATCTCATACCAACTTACGCAGCCACGCCGTGAGCACAAAGCGAACTATTCTTTCGCCTTTTACTAAAGAATACCGTGTGCTCGCTGCATTAAGTGGCATACGTTTATTTTTGGAGGAAGCCTTTAATTAAGGTTAAATGGGTTAAATGACTTGAAATATATGAATTTAATGACCTAAAAAAAGAAGTAGGTTAAATGGGTCATTAGCAGGTTGATCCGATCTGCTACAAATCAGGTCAGGGTTTTAATTTTTGACCCATTAATTAAATGGGTAAGGTTCAGGTTAAGGGTTTATTGACCCATTTATTTATGATTCGAACCTGAAAATGACCCAACCCGACCTGTTTGACACCCCTATCTGCTATATCTGATAAAACAATCGTAATTATTTTTTGTAAGTAAATGAGCATACATCAATTAAAAACCTAACTATTAACTTATTTCGATATTGACCCGATCAATAGTTATCCGTAACCGATAACTACTCGAAAAATAAAGCTCGAACCCGATCTGTACCCGAAAAAACCGAACCAATTAGTAATCGATGACAACCCGAGACCGATTGACACTCGACACGAACTTCAACCGACACCGAACTGATGCTAACCCGATAGCTTGAATAACCGATCTCTAACCGAACTGTGAGTAACCGACTCGACCCGTTGTAACACACAGCCGAAAAATAACCGATCCAAAATGCAACTGAACCGAATAACACCCGTCCGAAACCGACCCGATCAACCGAATGAACACCTCTAATCAAATATATCAATATACCAGTGTTCATAAAATTTATGCTTAACAATTAGACATCCATTTTGATATATTTTAATATGTTTTAAATATTTTTTTTTCTAATTCTATATAAATTGAATGATTTGCCTAAGTGGAGGTAAAAAAAAAGAATTTCTACTTTGGTGTTTACTTAAAAATATTTCCCAAGCCGAGTTCATGTATGTAAGACATGTCACTAAGCTATTTTACTTTTGGTTTGGATCCTCCAAACTTTATTGTGAACCAAAATAATAGTAGGTCTAAGTAGAATGAGAAAAAAAATTTATTTTTTAAAATAGTTTTTAATAAGGAAAGAAATTTAACCAAATTTATCTTAATTTGATTTAGAGGGCTTCAAACCTAAAAATAAGACCGACAAAATAATTGGTATGCACATCGTATCACATCTGCTAGATAAAATCAATTATGATATAATAATAACGATGTGAAATCGTAACAAAGAATCAAAAGTCAGTTTTATTCTTTAAAAAAATTAGGATGGGTAATATATTTAGGACAACATTAAGCAGTTCACTTATTTATCTACTTTATTAAAAAAATTAATGTCCCAATATAAATGAGGAAAATTTGTTAAAAATATCAACTATAACTTATCTACTTTAAATAATTCATAATGATGATTAACTCTCAATTTATTTTTCTAATATATCAAAATGTTCATTTTAACTTTTTTAATTTAATTTTCACCATTAGTTTACTGTAGATTAGCTCTACGTAATTAGTAGGCCACGTGCAAAAACTAATTCCTTGTTTATTGAAATGGTTCATTTTCTGGTATGTTATTCCCACTACTTTTTCATATTCGTAGTTTCTGACCTTGCTTCCTTCTGTTTGGAATCAGCATATATTTTTCTTGTCTCACCCTCAAACCGTCCCTTTATTGTTCTCCCTTTTTTTATTACCTCTATTATTTTTAAAAAGTTTTATATGTTGATAGTGAGGATTTGGTTTTTGTTGTGATGGTCAAATATTTTTATCGGTATATATAATGATCATCAATTATTAGGTAAATACAATGTTAAGATTTTTGTTAAATTTATATTATTATTATTACATGTCATAATGACGATTTGGATAAAAAAAATGTCGCAATTGCTATTATGAGATGCATTTTCGAAAATAAGTTTGCAATAAGTATTTAATATAATAAAGAAAGTAATATTTTGTCTATTATATAAAAAAGTTTAAATGAATATTTAGCAAACAATTGGTAGTTGGTAGCTCATAACTAATTACAGTGGCTAATGTAATCAAATGATTTTATTAACTGGTTTGACCAGCTGACTTGTTCAAAAACAATTTATTTATATCAATAAGTTGTTTCAACCAGTTAGTATATCAAATATTAGCTTTAACTGGTTTAAAACCTCAACCTTCTATTTGCATTAAAAAAAGTTAAAATTACTCAATAAACTATTTTGCTAAACACCTCCAAAAGCTCAGACTCACTATATCAATTTAAAAAAAAAAGTTTGTCTACAACCTACTATATCAAAAAAAAAAAAGTCAAAAATTTAAAATTACAACCTAAAATTTTCTTTTTTTTTTTAATCATCGCTGTTCCTATAAAACAATTATTTGTAACAAAGCACATTTAATATTATCAGATCGGATGCAAATAGGCCATTTAAAAATACGAAGCAAAGAGAAATAGAATGATTATTATATTATTTTACCAAGCCAAATGATCAAGACACAAAGTAATCGAATCATGATTAACACGAGTATGCTCTTTCCATACTCAAATTCATTTGAAATTCTTTTCCCCTACTTTTTCTGCTTTATTTCTTTCATGTAATGATAATCATCAAAATTGCTTCTTTTTTTTGAATTTTATTTCCAATTGGGTCTTTTTTGATTAATTTCAAAATACTTGAATCAAATTTTCAAATTTTAAATCTAACCCAGTTTTCGATCCTTAATTATGATTTAAAAGCAATATTTACATCTTTTGAATGAGTTTTTGAATTTGATTTATGGGTTTTATTTAAATTTGCTCTTTGATTTCTTATTTAATTATTTAAATAATTATCCAGGTTGTATATATAACTTACAAGCATACAGATGGAGGATGATGATGAAGACGGTCCATGATCTCTGTTTGGAAATTCATTTTTCTCTGTTTATAATTATATAATTGGATTTTAGAAAACATTTTTTTTTGAAAATTACATAAATTATTATTATAATGATGATGATAAAAGAAAAAAGAAATATGAAACCATTTTTGATGAAATTTGGGGTGGCTTTAGCTTTATCTTTTGCTGGTTTTATTTACTCTCGAATCAGAACTAGACGTTTCAAGCCATCTCTTCCTTCTCCAAAATCTTCAGTTTCAGGTATGTACTCATTATTTTTCTTCATATTCATCGATCCTCTAATTTTATACTCCCTCCTATTCATAGAGAATTGAATATTTGGATTTTGCGCAATAACCAAAGTGAAGCGGAAAACTATTTAAAAATGGGTGGAAATTCTCTTTTTCTATAAAGGTATTAATATATATATATATTATTATGTTGCTGTAGTAAGGGTAAAATTTTTTATATAAAGGTATTAATATCTATGCATTGTTATGCTGTTGTAAGGGTAAAAGGTAAAAAAATGATAAAAATAGAAGTGAGACATTTGTAAATTGACCAAATAAGAAATGTCTTATTCTCTATGAATAGGGGAGAGTATTATGAATGAGATAATTTTGTTAAAAAAAATATTTATGATTGAAATATTGTATTGATAAATGTGTAAGAGCTGACTTTAAGGAATCAATTCAACTAAAAGTTTAAATTGATAATTATATTAAGGTCTTTTGATATTTTATATACTTTGATAACTTTTAAACTGAGGAGCAATTGAAATTTAAAATCATAACTTCTTGTCACGCTCTAGTATCATTTTAAAGATTTAAATCAACTAAAAATTATGTTGATTGTTGAGGTTTTAGAATATATTATATACTCAAACAAAGCCAATTATGTTATATTTGAAAATGATTAAAATTGGATTAGTTATGTTTAATTGGGTTTTAAAATATTCATAAAATATTTTAGCTTAATGTTTCCTTTTTGATACAGACTCTGATAGGAAAGTTTATTGTGATGGGAGATCAGGAGTTAAGGATGATCTTCAACCTGAGATAGATTCAATTGATGCTTCTGTAAGTTAGATTATGCATTTTAATTAAGTATAGATTAGTTTTGTTTTTGAAATTTTCATTTATTGTACTAAAACTTAATCAAAGATCTGAAGTAACGGTCATTAATCAATTAGCATTATAAATGTCATTAATTGATTAATACTGTTTTTTTGGATCAATCATGTTTATTTAATTTTTTTAATTTAACCTGAGTACTTTTTCGATTTCTAAAAATTGCGGTCATATCTTTTTAAAAATTCTCACGATTATAAGAACATACAAATTTGAATTTAGGTTGAGGAGAATCTTGCTAATAGAAAAGAGGAATTAATCGAATCCAACAAATTTAATCTTTTTTTTTTTTTATTTCCCTTAGGTACCATATATCGCCAATGTTTTTCACAAATACACATATGTTTCAAATATTCCATAATCATGAGTAAATAAAAAAAAACTCTTTATCAATATATAATTTTAAACTAACTACTAAAAGATTTTCTGTTTCATTCTTAAAAATAAAGTCAAATAAATTATAGAAGTAATTGACAAATTTAAACTTTAGACTTGAATAAATAAGAGTATACTAAACATTTTATCATGTTGAAGTTTATCAGTAAAATCTAAGGATCCTATAAATCGACTCTATCGATTCAATCCAATCATTTTGAACGATTCCAAGTTGAATTCCCATCTGATAACTTTGCCGCCTACACAAAGTACTAATCCCCCCTCCGCTTACTTATGGGAGTTCTGCGGTCATATCCCCGACTTAATTAATTGCTCGTTTTTGATTTTGTTACTTAGGACAAGCCATGCATTCGAGTTCGGGTTGATAATTCATCTTTGAATGCCTCCCCCAAAGGTAGATATAGTGCAGATAGAGATGTGTACCTTTTACCAGAATTCCCTCAGTTATTGAACGAATTCGATGCTGGAAACTTGTCGAAGACAGATTTCGACAATTTTTCGATCAAACAGGACTCAACTAAGCCACTTAAAAGAGTAGAAAGAAATGATTATGAACAAGAAATTGATAGCCTAAAGAAAAGAATCAAGTTCCTTGTAGAAAGGGAGAGAAGACTTGAAGTACAATTGCTAGAATACTATGGTCTTAAAGAACAGGAAACCGCGATGATGGAACTTCAAAATCGATTGAAGATTAATAGCATGGAGGCCAAGATTTTCTCGATGAAGATCGATACTTTACAGTCTGATAACAAGAGGTTAGAGGCACAGGTTGCTGATTACTCTAAAGTTGTGAATGAATTAGAAGCTGCAAAGGAGAAAATCAAAAAGCTACAATGGAAACTTAGGTACAATGCTGAACAAAACAAAGAAAAGATATTGGATCTTACACAACGCGTTGCTAAACTCCACGAGCAAGAGCGTGGAGCTAGCACAAACCGTGCTGATGACTTGTCGGAGATTCACAAAGTTGTTGAGTTGGAAGCAGAGGTTGAGGGATTACGTAAGTATAACGAATGTTTGGAACAAGAGAACGCGGATTTAGCTCAAAGATTGGACTCTACCCAAATGCTTGCTAATACTTTGTTTGAAGATCCTGAGGTGGGTTTTACCAAATTCATCTTAGATAGTAGTATTTACGGCCTGTTTGGTTAGTTGTACTAAATGGTGGTAAAGAGAATGAAATTTACTATAAAATTTCATCAAAAGTTCCATGTCATTCCCATGGTGATGAAACTTTGATAAAAAAAGTTTTTTTTTTTTACAAATTTTCATTACCACTTAATACCACCTCTCCCAATGGTAGTGCATTGGAATGGATTTTATGAAAAAAATAAAATGATTGAAGTTGGACAAGCATGGCCATCGAGGTAGCCAAGAGATGTGTCAACGAAAATTACACTAGTTTTCATTTCCATTATCACTGTTTATAACCACCTACCAAAGGGGCCATTAGTGTTTTCATTCATTGTGAAATTTTATTTCTGCATGACCTATGAAAATGATCATTGATTCATGTACCCGACCCCAATCTGTTGGAGTTGAGGCTTTGCCTTCTTGTTGTGTGAAATTTCGTTTTTGGGTTCTTTTGGCAATTTTGTCTTACTAGAACTAATCTAGTGCTTAATTAATGGAGTACATGATGTTGCAGAGAGAAGAATTGAGCAAGGCTATGGTTCAGCAACGCAAAGAAAATCAGAACTTGCGAGAGGAAATCGAGAGGCTTCAAACTGATCGGTGTGCTGATGCAGAAGAACTTGTGTATCTCAGGTGGATAAATGCCTGTTTGCGATATGAACTAAGGAACTACCAGCCTCCGCCTGGTAAAACAGTTGCTCGGGACTTAAGCAAATGCTTAAGTCCCACATCCGAGAAGAAAGCAAAGCAACTAATACTTGAATATGCTAATACCGAACATGGAGTAGACGGAGAACCACTTTGCCTAATGGACTTAGAGTTCGATCATTGGCCTTCTTCGCAACCATCTTATCTTACGGACAGCACTGATCACGATGAGTCCCCTGGTCGTCCTAGCTCTACGAACAAATCCCACTCCAAGAAAGTCAAGTTTTTTTCGACTTTAAGAAAGTTGGTTCGAGGGATCTCAAGTCATCACACCCATCATAGTAATTACCATAATCGAAGTGGCCAAACTTCTCCAATGTATAGATCTCTTTCGGTTGATAATATAGTGGGACTTGATGGCTCGAGGAGCAATCCCCAGAGTCCGAAGTTTGCATTATCGTCTCAAAATTCAAACAATTCTTCACTTGATCACCAACCACTCGCTAGCTTGGCTGAAGAAGACGAGAATGGGAGTAGGAGGAGCAATTCAAGATCGACAATGGGTGGAGTCGTTCATGTGCTTGGAAGGGGAAGCCTCGGGTTTGCAAGTTCATCTCCGTTAGATTATACACCGGAAAGAGTATCATCCGATTATGGGCAAAAGTCAGAATTGGCAAAGTATGCTGAAGTTTTACGGGATAATAGATCGTTACAGAAGCACAAGAAATCGGCATCATTTCAGGTTGGATGAGTATATTTCTAGTGTTCCAAGTATTCTGGAGTTTGGCCTTGCTGTGTACAAAGAGAATTATCTTGTTCTTGGTATGATATCCTCTGAAAATTTTTGATATGAGGATTTACTTATTCAATTTTGTGTAAAACAAAAAAGTGCACATATCAAGCGTGGTACATATTTGATCTTCATACATGTACAAACTGGGGGACATGTATATGTGATATATTGATGAAGCTTAAAACTGGTGAATAAAAACAGATTAAAGGAATGTCATTATTATTGGGTGTGTGGCTATTGGCTAGAATATACTCTCTCCGTCCCTAAATATTATACCAATGAGTAGAATCATTTGAATTGTGTGGAGAATATTAGAATAGAGTTGAAATGAGTGGATGAAAATAAAAGAAAGTGGGTGACGACATTTTCATAAAAGAAAATTATAGCAAAGACTTAGAGTTGTTTAAAACAGAACCGGTGATCCGAAATTTACCCGACATTTTAACCAAATCCGATTTGACCCGATTTCAATAATGATTTAGAATTATGTGAAAGACAATATAAATGCAAAACCTGATTTCAAATCTACCCGAAATATCTAACCTAAAATCAAACAAATATAGAGTAAAAGGAGAAGTATAACAATCTTTTTAGGGACACAAGGAATGGTGATGAATCCAAAATTTTAATTATAGAGTCCTTGAAATAAATTATAATAATTTGACAAAAAGCAATATAAAGAAGTGGTTCGTAACATATTTTGATTAAGATACTAAATATATTTTAATAAGTTTGCTTAAGAAAATAAGTAATCTTCCAGACCACTCAGTTTCTATCATTTTGGATTTTAATTTTATGAATTTTTTCAACTAGATGATGTATAATAAATGGGGTAAGTGAGTATAATATGTTAGCAATATATAATTTATGATGAGACCTGTGTATTTTCAGACTCTTTAATCAAAACACCATTGTTTAGGGAATGGTACGAGAAACTTTTTTCAAAGATATATAAAAAATAATATTTTTATTCAACCTTATAGATAATATTTTATAATTTACTTTAAGAAGTTTTCATATCTTAAAACCGACAAATAATAAGATTATTAAAAATACTACAAAAAATATATCATTTTCAATAAAAGTTATCAAGCAATTCTTTTCAATTGTTCTCTCATTTTCTATAGTGATTTTATTTTCATTCTCATCATTAACATTAGCATTGTTAGGTCTATCAAATCTATGTATTTACTTTTACCTTTTTTACCGTTTTGCTCAAACGTATTAATTACAAAGTTGGCATATTTTTTTGTAATAAATTTATAACATTGGAAAAAGTATACATAGATTATTATCAAAGTATCCTAAATATAAGTAATTTTAATTTGTATTTTATTAGTCCAACATAGATTTGAGTCTGCCCATGAATATGAATATCTTTAAACACAAAAACCTACTTGATTTTAAGATGTAACCTAGATCGATGAGATACCATTTTATAGCATTTTATAATTATAGATTATAGATTTTTACTGTAAAAATGATCCATAAATTATAAAAAAATATACTAAAATAAAATTTTACTTTTTATGCATAAACAAAATACATAAGACAAGATTATTTAATTAATCATGAATAATAAATAAAAAAACAATAAAAATGCTCTTAAGTTATACTCTCTTTCACTCTTTGAAAATTAGGTCTTATCTCACTATTTAGTTCACCTGATTAATTATTATTTATTTGATTTTGATTAAAATTAATTTTTACTAAGTAAAATTAATTTTTACTAATTTACCGATTATAACTGATTTTTATAAATTAAACTTAATTTTTACATCAAAACTGATTTTTACTTATTATTTGATTATTTTAGGCGACATAAGGAGGGAAACAGTAGGAACAAATACCTAATAAAAAAAATTTTACTCTAAAAAAAGGAAAAAGAAATTCCAAATCTGTTTTTGCGGTTAAACCCATTTTCCCTCTCTGTTTTCGCCTTATAAAACCCACCATTACACTCTCTCGTTACTTCTTCAATCCGAAAATTCCCACAAACACAGACAGAATAATCTTCCTTCAGTATATTTTCTTTGACATCTTCCTTCTCTTTTGTCTTTCTTCTTTAATCCTTGAAACAACCTTTCAAAATGACTGTAATGGTAGAAAATGTAAGCAAAACGTCTGATATACACCAGCACAAAAAACTTTCACTGTACGTAGGTGATCTTGACCCAACTGTAAATGCAATTGATCTTTGTGAAATCTTCTGTAGAGTGGGTTACGTCACTGGTGTCCGTGTCTGTTATGATAAATTGGGTTTTTCTCTCTGTTATGGCTATGTCAACTTCAGTTCTCCTCTTGAGGGTCCGTACTTTCTTCGTTTCCCTTCTCTTCTTTCCTTGTTCTTTCTTGGTTGATTTTTTTATCTGGGTTTTTTTTTGATAAATTCTTGCGTATTCTTTATTGTTTACTATGATATGTTTGAGGATTTTCTTGCATTTATTTGAGATTCTTTGTTTAAAGACATTATATGTAATTTCATGGTTTGAAACTAATTTGAATTTTTCTTGGATTTATACTTTAATCTTGGTTCTAGGGTTAACTGTTCTTAATTTTATCTGGGTTTTTTGTAAATTATTGTATTATGTGGTTTTGTTTACTATATGTTTGCATGTATTTGAGGGTTTATTTGTTTGGTGATATAAAATGTGTTTGTTTCTTTGTCTGAATGAATAGTAACAAGCTTTGTTGTAACTTCTTGATTTGTAGCATTATATGAATTTGAGAAAATTATGACATCTGAATTTGGAAAATTATGCTTGAATAATGACATTTTAGCAATTCTTTGAAGCTTATTTCAGTAATTCAAGAATTAGGGTTCTTGATTGTTTAATATGTTAAAGATTTGGTCCTTAATTGATGAATTTTATGGGTTGAATTTGATTCCGGGCAGCTTCTAAAGCAATATCTCTGCTGAACCACACTGACTTGAAAGGGAAGCCTATGAGGATAATGCGGTGTGATAGGAATCCATTTCAAAGGAAGACTGGGAATGCCAATCTTTATGTCAAGAACTTAGCCCCTTCTATCACTAGCGCTTGTTTAGATCACTTTTTTAGCAAGTTTGGCACTGTTCTGTCCTGCAAGGTTGCAGAAGATAACAATGGAAAGAGCAAAGGTTTCGGTTTTGTTCAGTTTGATGATGAGGAATCTGCCATGAAAGCTCTCACTTCTTTAAATGGTACTTCGTTTGAAGGAAAGACAATGTAAGCCCTCTTTCTAAAGCAATGTTATGATCAGATTTATCAAGAAGATTTTGGTTTAGTGATAGATAGCTTTTTGTAGTTCTTGTGCTTATTTACTTCTTGAATTTAGTCCAAATATTGTAATAGAAAACTTGCAGTTTCTTGGTTGTTTGTGTTGGTCATTCAACCAGTTTTATGTGAATTGTGTAATAGACAATTTGATCATATTACCTACTATATTAGGAAGAAGTAAATCCTTTATAATGGATGTAAAAAACTATCTCCCTTATTTCCATACGGCCAAAGATTTATAGTTCTTTAATTTTTAATAGACCATATTTAAATATATCACTAAATCATGTGCACAAATTCTTATTTATACGAAGTTAAAATCGATGTTTTTTATTCTTTGTTATCAGTATCCCCATGTACATCCCTTATTTCCATAGGGCCTAAGATTTATATAGTTCTTTAATTTTGGAAATGACTCATTAAATCATGTGCACTTCTTATTTATATGAAGTTAAAGTTGATGATTTCTATTCTTTGTTGAAGTTAAGGGTAATGTTGCGTATGTTTGATCCCAAAACCCATGTACGTGGAAGCCATTTTATGGCGATGTGAAATGGATTGGAATGGATTTGAGTGTAAAAACTAGCAATTAAAGTGACTTTTGTTTGGATGTATAATAGTTAGGTATTAATTAGTCTTTTTAAGGTTTTAGCCTTTTATTATTAGTTCTGCTCCCCTTCATGGCGAATCGAATTGTTTTGATGGAATGAATCGATTTCAGATATGTCGGTATTTTCATGAAGAGCAGCCAGAGGAATCAAACTTTCACAAATTTGTATGTAAAGAACTTGAAAGCACATGTTACTGAGGATGATCTTAAGGAGAAGTTCTCCAACTTTGGGAAGGTAACAAGTTCTGCTATCATGAGAGAGGATCATGGGAACTCCAAGAAATTTGGCTTTGTCAATTTCGAGTCTCCTGAAGATGCGGATAAGGCACTGAAAGCTCTAAATGGAAGCACTTGGGAACAAGGTAATAAGTTTATAAACTCGATTTAATCACTCATATCGTTGAATTCTGATACTATTACTTTTTGCTAATATTTCATGTGTAAGCCTGTGGAGTTCTGTATGTGGCAAGAGCTGTTAAGAAGACGGAAAGAGAGAAAATGAAAAAGGAAAAAGAGGCAAAATGGAGGGCTGCCACTGTTTATGTGAATAACCTCGATCCAAACCTCGACGAAAGTATGGTTAAATCATGCTTTAGTCTCTGTGGAACGGTAGTTCAAGCTAAAGTATTGTGCTACTCAAATGGTATCAGTAAAGGGTTTGGCTGGGTTACTTTCTCCAGTCCTTCAGAAGCAATCACCGCTGTTGCTCGATTTCATGGTAAACCTCATAGCCTTAGTCATGATTCGGGTTTTTGTAAAGAATGTTTTGATATATCTTTGTTATTCATCTCTTAAAGGACGGAGCTTATCGGACAAACATCTCAATGTAGACAATGCTGAGCACATGAACGGCCAGATGATATACCCTATTTCTGTGACACATTATTTTCCGCCTTTGTCTTTGGACCGTATATCACAGGGCCAGATCTTCAATGGAAATAAGGTTCTCTAGCATAGTTTCAGAATCTTATGTTGACCCGTGGCACATAACTTTTTCGCTATTTAATTCTCAATTACTCGTAAATTTTCAGGGTCTAAACTCGTACTCTTACTTGTGCTCTGCTAATGGACATGAAGCTGGAACTACAACTGCTCAGATTCAGAAGTCCAAGGTATTGTCTGCTAAAAAAACAAACCTTCATTTGTTTTTTGCAGTTCGGGTACTTCAGAATATTGATCCACACCTGTTTTTGTAGCTCCCCAAAACTAGAGGAAAAGCATCCGATTCGAAGCTGAACAGGAAAGAAGCTGACCTAATACAGATCAAGCAATCTGGCTGGTCTGATCCAGTATTGCAGCAAATTAAGGTTACAATTATGGAAGTATTGGATCGAAAGAATCAGACCCATCCTGAATTCTCACCCGTTAAGCCACTCCAGCCAGAAGCTAAGAATGATGGATCATGTTCACCTGTGAATTTCTAACATGTATATTGTAGTAAAATTTTTTGTTGGTTCACAAGAATAAACACATTGTAGTTCTGTAAAACTTGAATAATGTGGCATCCATAAGTACTGTAAAGGCTCTGCCTATTAGTTTCTATTTGATGATGTACAAAAATAACAGCAGTGGAAATAAAGTTGTTTGGTTCGGTAGTTGGAAATATTCAATCTCTTTTAATCGGATGCCATATGATCCGCTTTCAACTTGGTTTATAGTATTCATTGTGCGGATTATGTTTTTGGTAGTTCCGTTCAATATTCCATAATGGAAAATTGACATTGATCTACCTTGTCGACAAGTTTGTGGAGGAGAAGAAAACGACATATTTTAATACTTCATATATCGACTGCAACGATATAATAAGTTTTATAGGAGTATATTGTATTACACTCTGATCTTGTCCATAGAACAAGACAAGTCTAACACAGTTCAAGAATAACCTTTCCTATGGGACAAAACAAGATAAAATACTTATAAGCATTGTGGTAACAACGAAGACGGGTAAAACAACACATTTAACCGATGAGGGCGATGCCTTGGGTAATGAGGGTATCCGCGAGAACCTGATTAGCCGCTTCAGAAGGATGTACACTATCCCAAAACACGTACTGGCTAGCATTTCTGCACGTTCCAATCGACTTTGGATTACAAAGAAAAGATGTTGTCTCAACTAGTCCTGTTCCACAGCATCCTCTTCTAGCCTCCGCAAATCCTAGAAAAGTTTACGTAAATGTAAGAAAATATTATCATAGAGCTTATAGTTGTTATTCAAGTAAGGTGGTCATAGTGATTTACCAGACTTGGAAGGATTTTGAATTAAATCGTAAAAGGGCTGATAAATGTCGAAAACAACAAGATTAAGATCAGAATGCTGCTTAGATAGTTTAGAAGCTGTTGAGGTGAGCTTCTTATTGAAATTTTGTGCGTCCGAGTTGAAATTTGACACACAACCTTCCTGATGGAACCCAAAGAGGGTTATGGTTGCTGGTACACAACCTATTGGAGGAAGTGAAGTTACACCAATTTTCCTTGCTCCTAATCCATACAATTCCTGTAAATGCCAACATTAAACATAGTTGAACCCATGACTTCTTGTTACACTGGATTTTGATATCATATCAAGTAATTAGCTCAACCAAAAGCTTAAGCTGATGGTTGAGGCTCCACGATATATTATATATTCTAACACGATATATATTCTAATAGTTTAGGAATTTTGCAAATTATAGTCTCAATATTTATTTTTCGAATTACAACCAATAAAGTACCAAAGTCTATAACATTCAGGTCGAATCACATAATTTTAACCCTAAACCTAAACCCTAACCCTAACACTAAACCCATCTACATATCATAGATTGAATTAAGAAAAGTTGGTTTATTACCTGAATGAAACTTGAGAAAATGCCAACAAGGTAGGAAGCATATTCATCAGGGGAGTATAATTTGTTGACCCAAGGGTTGACATAATAATTTTGAATCCAATCACTACTTCCAAAAGAAACTAGATAGAGACCATCTTTTATGATTGACTTTGCTTTGCTACTGCCTGCTACCTTTGCCAGCTTTCCTTGGTACTCTTTGTAAAATTCTAGCTGTTGTGACAATGAAATTGCTTTCTGCATCCAAACCATATTAATAGAAGTCAAACATAGCCTTCAAATTTGTCAGTGACTATATTAAATGTACTTAATGTTGAAAATGAATGAGGATGTCTGGATAATGGTAATTTATGAAGTTAACAAATCAATCTTATGTGGTAGGATTTAATATATTTTATATTAGGAGAGAGATTTAATGTACTTTTTTAGTAGCTCCCTCTAGTTTTTCAACTCTCAACAACAAAGACTTTATCATTAGCTTTTACTCTACCACCATTGTTAATAAGCTCTCCTTCTCTCTTGAGAACTCTATTAACAATCTCTCCATCTCTTGCACACCTATTGTTTTTCTCTCTCCTAAGGTTTCAACAAACCATCCAAACACTTCTCGACTTCCACCATCTCTCTTCTACCTATCTCCAAGCCTTCCCTCACTCAACACCCTAAGGAAACACACCAAGATCTGATACAAATTGAAAGAGAACAACTCGGACCAAGCAATGGTAGAAAACGATGTAGAAGATGAGTGAAAAAACAGAGCAGTAAACAAGATACACAACAAACAACAACAACGTGTTTATGAGGTATCTAATGATACCTCCCCTCAAAATAAAGTATCATATCATTAATATAATCTCAATTACACTAATGACTCAAGTTACAATAGTTAAGAGCTCACCCTTAACCCATAAAGGTTTCACCTTTAATGGTGAAATTCCACAAATGACATTAATAAAAAGAAAACACTATAATGGCCAATGCCCTAGCTTCTCTAATGTATTTGTCTCTCCTCTTACTTCTAGTGATGTTCTACAGCTCTCTTATATAGCCTAGCACATATTAGATGCCCTAGGACCAAACCCTTGAAGCCCAAGGAAAATCCACAACAAAACAGATTACGCGATATTTTGGTGTCTGATAAGTCGCTCGACCGAGCGCCAATCCAGTGCCTACTGATCTTTCTATTCAACTTCAGTTGATCCGCTCGACCGAGCGCCAATCCAGTGCCTACTGATCTTTCTATTCAACTTCAGTTGATTCGCTCGACCGAGCCAACTCCGCTCGACTAGTCGAGCGGCTTTTATCTAGGCTCTCTGACCTTGTGACTGCTGCTCCCTCGCAATACCAACCCTTGTTCTTCGTTGCACCCTTAACACAACACTCCGAAGATCCTTCACTTAAGGGTGATTTGACGCTTGCTCTAACAATATTAATATTTTCCCTCACAATATATATTCCCTTTTTTATATTAATATCCATTTATAGATTTCTAATATATTTCCCTTTTAGAATTTTTATATTATGAGACATATTAATAGATATTGAGATCTGTTTGAAAATTGTACATATAGCAAATATTTCAAAATATTATGCACATTTCAATCTAAAAAGTAAAATCAAATGATTAATTAAAAAACAAGAAAATATAAGAAATATACACTATTATAGTATGGACTAAAAACATACACTGAGAAGTGCTGTTTTGTCATCATAACCTGAACCAGCCGACGCAAAATTAGCACCAATAAGAAGGTTCTTTCCTGATGCTTGTGGACTTAAATATGCTGCTGGGTAAGTTGTGAAGCCCAGAGTATCAGCTACAAAATTAGAACAATTAGTCAAATTATACGTAAGATTAGGGCCGCATCCGGGATGGGGCGAGAGGGATGTGCGCCCATGACCCCAACACAAAAACTTATAGAAATTTGTATTTTATACTCCCATATATATATATATATATGAAAAAAATAAATTTTAATAGATATATGTATATACTATTGTGATGAACTATACGTCTATAATACTAAGAAAAATTATTTTGTATGACTGAATATGATGTTATTTTATAATAATTATATACTAATCAATGAAAAATAATATTTTTATATTTCAATATGTTTTTTATTTCTTATCAAGTACTCTCTATTTAAAATAATTTTCGATATTATAATAATGATATTTTTTGTTATGTTTGCGTGCCCTAAGGCCCCTAAAATCTTAAAAAGGGGTGATGAGTTTTTAAAAGCTACTGTTGTCATGGATTTATCATCTTAAAAAAGGCCTGAGTAAGATTATGTTGCTCTACCATATATAATCATGCTTTAATTTAATACACTTGGAAAACAACATATCTTAATGAGGTAATTAATTAAGTTGATGAAAGTTGACTAGCTTTGACTCTATCTTAAAAGACGTAGACAAATCCAAGAGTAAACGATCTTGACTTTACTTTAGGGTGTATTTTGTTATAATATTTGTTAAAAAAGTATTGAGTAATGATATTTAATTTATTTTAAAAATTTTAAATTAGATTCCCTTAAATAATTAGAATTGTTGATAATAAAAGAATTTCTTAATATTTATGTACAGCCCTAAGGGATGTACATAAATATTAACAAATTCTTTTTATTATCAATAATTTTAATTTTTCAATAGAATCCAATATAGAAACTAAAAACAATTAATATTTTGTAATCCTTCCTGTTCATCACATGTGTCCCATTTGGCTTTTAACCAGATTTTAGATAGTCAAATGAGATCGGACTACATATGTAGGAGAGAGAGTTTATAGTGAGGTTTAACACATGTGTAGGAGAGAAAGTTCTATTTGTAAGTTGCAGATTTATTTCTCTTTGAAGACCTTTCTCGAGCGAGGGATTCTTTGACCGCACTCTTCTCTATGGGTATGAGCTGCCATCATTTTTCCCTCCCCAGACCCTGATCATAGTTTTCTATGAGGGAGATACACTAGATATGATGATGATAATGATGTCTAGGAAAAAAGTCTAATTATGGTAAAAAAAAAAAATGAGACATTTGACTTTTGAGATTACTTGACTCAAAATGAAAATAGGACACGTGTACTGAATAGGAGGAAGTATAATTATTTTAACATTTCAAGAAAAAATAAATAATAAACTAATAAAGTATAATTAAATTTTTATATTTTCAAAGCAAAAATAATATTAAATTACATAAATAAAATACAAGATTTTTTCATATATAACCCTTATATATCATTTTCCAAAAGTAATTATTACTTTTTTTTTTTGATGATTATGAATTTACTTTTACACTGTATAGAAGTCATATGCTTTGACTTGTTAGCAAACTATTATGAAAAAATTACAATAATGTAGAATTTTATTAGATCGTCTTAATTTATAATTTCAATAAATTAAATTTTATGTTAATAATAAAAGTTGAAAATATGAATTGACATGTGTGATTAATTATGTGTATCTATATAAAACATTTTAGTATTATGAAGTGGTTATATAGTATATTCTTATATCCTATTGAACTAGCTATATTTTAAATTATGAAAATTCCACATGGTAGCATCTAGTTTTCATCAAATATCAGTAATAGCACTTTTGTTAGATTTTTCCACATGATAGCATCCAGTTTATGCACTATCTAATTGCAATAGCATTTTTCGTTAAATTCTTGTTAATTTCTGTTTAATTCATTATTTTGTACGATTTTTCCACATGGTAGCATCCATTTTTTGCTCTCAAATGTTTAATTCACCATTTTAACGTTTTATTCACCGATTAATTTATCAACGTCCTTAAATGTTGTAACAATTATATTTTCATTCAAACTATTCGCGTCATAAAGTTCAAAAGATGCATTACAAACACTAATATATAATTCAAAAGGTACATTTTATAAGCTCAAAAGATGTATTTCATAAGTTCAAAATGTGCATTTCAAGCACTAATATATATTTACTTAATCGTTACAACATTTAAGAGCGTTGATAAATTAACCGGTGAATTAAACGTTAAAATGGTGAATTAAATATTTGAGAGCAAAAACTGCATGCTACCATGTGGAAAAATTTTTCAAAATGATGAATTAAACGGAAACTAACAAGAATTTAATGGAAAATGCTACGGTAGTTAGATAGTGCATAAACTGGATGCTATCATGTAGAAAAATCTTACAAAAGTGCTACCACTGACATTTCATGAAAACTGGATGCTACCATGTAGTATTTCCCTTTAAATTATAATTTGAAAATTTTTTCATCTAAATGATACAACATGAGTAGGATAGAAAATATACAACATAGTACCAAAACTAGCTAAGAAACTATCCAAATTCGTTTTCAAATATTGCAAAATATAAAGGTAGTTTACAATCAGATCTCAAGCTATATAGTCATTATATTAGATGATCATACCCAATTTTAAGAAGTTACAAATCATCTAATTATTAAAGATTTTTCCTTTAACTCTTAGGATTAATTCACGATGCCCTACACTCAATCCTCTACTCCTTGTCTATAAGGATTAATTCTCTTGTCTTATTTCAATTTAAAAAAAAAAAACTAAACTAAAAACTCATTTTACCCTATTTTTTATTTTAGTTTATCTTAATAAATTTGCTTTATTTATATTTTTAGACACAACTATCACGTTTACTTTTTATATTTTCTTTTTTAATTAATAATTTATATATCCCATTACATCAGCCAATACTCAACTTTTTAACTTTGGTGTGAAAAGTATGTAAATGAGGCATAGAGTTGTATAGCACAATGTGTACATACTTCTCTAATTTTCCACTATATGTTTGGGCATATGCACAAAACATAAGAATAGCACAAAGAGAGAAAAGAAATGATGAGGGCAGCTAGTAAAGAAGCACATACCAGTAATATCAGTTGCTAATTTGCCATTACAAAACCTGCCAGTAGGCTTATGATTGATAAAATCTCTACCATAAGGAGGATAATCAGCCTTGAAAATTGTGGCAATATAATCATTGTTACCCACATCAACTGAAGAATCACCAAATGTAAAGATAGCAGGAACTAACCCTTGAGCATTGCTCAATACTACAAAAAGGGAAAATAACAAAATAATACCCCAAATTATACCTTCAAATTTCATCCCCATTTTTACTTTTTTTTTTGGAGTAATAATTACTAAAAAATGTGGTGTTTGTAATGTAGTGAATTGAGGGTGTTGTGTTACTGGCTGCATTTATTAAGGTATGGTGTGTGAGGATTAAGGAGTGCATTGAATGAGTGAAATAAGGTGATACTTTAGTGGTTGAGGTTTTGCATTCAAAGCTTTATTAGTTTTCATTATTATTTATGCTCAAATCTTCTTAACTAATTTTGTAGCAATAAAGCACCTCCTTTCCTATAATGTAATAAAAGAAGTGTAAAACTAGTATTTCTAATAGATGGATAGGAAGTAATTAATTGGATTTTTATTATTGAAATTTTGATTAGGTTTGAAGTAATCAATAAATGATGAGTCTAATGATAAAATGTAGTAAAAGATAGTGCTTGAAAGAATTGTTTTATTTGTTATATTCTTGTTTTAGGTGGAGATTTAGTTAAATTTATACAGTTTGGATTAAAATTTTTACCGGTGAAATAGTTGGAGAAGAATTTGCGTGTTAGATGATGTCTGAATTGTCTTGCGTTTGATATAGGGAAGAATTATCGATTAGTGATGATTGACATGCAACATTATTAACAAACACTCCTTGACGGGTGATATGTGGAATACCCATCTGACACTCATGTAAATCAGATAAAAAAGGCGGGTAATAAAATGCAAAAATAAATAAGAGAGTCGAAGAGAGAAGGAAAATGGTATCAGGATATTATTGTATTGAAAAATATAAAGCGACAACGGTAGTATTATTATATTCTGCTGAAAATAAATTTTAAAAAGGATTCTCTATGAAGAGATCCTTATAAAATTATGATGTAAAATTAAATCTTTAGTTTAAAGAAAGTATTATTATATTTTAAAAATATAAAGTCATAAGATCACTCAATAAATAATTTAAATTAAATATTTATACAAAAATAATATAAAAACTTTTATAATATTTTTATAATTAACTAACACAAAATACCTAAAAGATAATTATTATTACCAATATATTAATCAATGAAAATTTTATTACAAAAAAATTTCCAAAATTAACTATTAATTCTTTTTATATAATTTGTTCAATGTAGTCATGTAAGTGATCTATTATCTACAAAAGAGTGTTTCATTACTTTTTTAATTGATTTAATTCTTAACCATGATATATTTTTGTTAATTAACGAATGATAAGTCAATAAAAATATTTATTTACCTCAATTATTAATGTGTTGTCCAATAATTAATAGATAGTGTGTATCTTTAAGGTTGAAAATTAATAAAAATGTAGAAAAAGTTTATAATATTTAATAAATCAATTCTATATAGAAAAATCCTTTATCATAAGTTAACAACTATTCAGAATAATATGTTATCATAGTCTGATAAACATTTTGTGATTAGAAAAGAAAAAGAGCGAAAAATTGTTGTTATAGTATTAACACGTGCTACAAATTGTTTTTCATTTAGCATATAGTATAAACATTGTTTAATTAAAAATTAAAAAAGCAGAAATTTTTTTATTGTAACATTGATATATGTCGCAGTTTCCATACTAGGACTACATAAGTATTAAAGTTTTTAAAAGTCTTGTCTATTAGGCTTTGTTAATTATAGTTTTGGGTATAAATCACACAAAATATTTACACAACACAAGCAAACATTTTCGGTGTTGATGATTGATGACTTGAATCGAGTCTTGATTTTGGTTGTAGCTGAATTGAAGTCGAAAGAGTCAAGATATGGGTCAGAGACTTAGTGACGAGTCGTCACTTCTGGAGTAGAGAAAGCGACGAGTCGTGGCTTCCTCTTAGAAGTCGCATTTTTAGGTCATAAACTTTGTCATGAGTCGTGGATTTTTGGGGACGACTCGTCGCTTTTTGCCACGAGTCGTTGCTCACTGGAGACGACTCGTTGCTTTTAACGGTTATACATTTTGCTTATTTTCTCGTGGATTTTTTTGACGGTTATTTGAATTTCTTGGAACCCAAATATTCTTTAGTTAGGCTTTAGTATATATATCTCCTCCTATTAGTGCTAGGGATTTATTATTCACAAATTGATGAGAGAGAGCCATTGTTATTTGTGAGTTTGATTCATCTTGTAAATTCTTTGATCATAGTGAAATTATTTGATCTTGGTTCTGGTGGACGTAGCTATCACATTGATAGTGAACCACGTTAAATCTCTTGTGTTATTTTCTTATTGTTTTTGGTTGAATTTCTTTATTGTTTTATTATTGTTCATTGATCTTGCTTTCGATGTCTCACAACACATGGGGTAGATGGTATATTCAAAATTTATATATATTTTTTAATTTTGCTTATTCAATAAGAAAAATAATATCAATATATCATAAAAGGAAGATCACAAAAATGTAAAAAGAGGGAGATATATGATAATATATGCCGTATAGCCGAGTATTATGTTCACCTACTAGCAATTATTGGGGTGACTAAACTTTAATATTGGCATAGTCTCCATTTAGGAGGAGTTGGAAATTTGGTATACTTGATTGCGACTTAATTAGAGAAGGAAGATCGACTGGACAGCATGCAATAAGTTAGTAGTAACATGCATGTGCTATAAACTTAATGTGTATCCCAGGGGTAGTAATAAAATATCTCACAACTAGTGTACACCATTATAATTATAAGTTTATAACTATATAAAAATGGTTGAAAATAATTTAATATTTCACTCATTCGGTATAAATAATTTCACATATTAATTATTTTCTAATTAATTAAATTTTTAATAGGGACGGAACAAAAACTAATAAATTTTTTGAAGACACTGTGTGATTTTAAAAATTATAATTTTTTCTAACAAGCTGAGAACCTTCCATGATCTTTAATATATATTTGCTCCAACATATCAGGTATGGAAGGGACGGTTGGAGATTTGGTGGTTCAAGGGTGTGCTATGGTGATTCATATCACTCAGTTTGATGGAGATAAATACATAGCAAAAGTTGAATTATTAAGTAATAATAATCAAAAAATAAAATTATTTGAATATATGAAATATTAGATTGTTTTTAACACTAGATAGTAGTATATAATAATTTTTGCTTAAAGCTAATGTCTACAATTTTTAGATGTATGTTATCGAGTTTTTCATTTTAACTTTTGGAAACTAAAGATTTTTGCTATGATATTTTCTTTTTATTTTGACTGTTATATTTTAATAGGAGAAAATAAAGAAAAAAGGGACTATCATTTGAGTATCAACAAGGGATGGATGGTAAATGGAGGAAAGAAAACTAAAGGAAAAAGTTATTTGATTTATATTTTGTATTGAATAAATATTTTTAACATTGAAAAAATATAGAAAGAACTTAATAATGTTCTCTTTTATTTTATTTTCTTAAAATATTATCTAAACACAATTCTAATACTGAAATCGATAAATAGACATCAATTCAAATTATAAATTTTCGAATCAAAAGAAATTAAGAATTCTCACGATTTAATTAAGCTTACTAGAGTCTAAATGAAATATTCACATGCTTACAAAATTTTTTTGGCGTATAGAACTCAAAATAAACACTTAAAAATAGTTATTAATGGAGTACTTTGTTACCAACCGCTATGTTATTACCAAAATTTGTTTAGGTCTTGGAAAACAAAAATCCTTAAATTCGTCTAAATTATAAGAGGGAGAAGGCAAGAACAGATTGAATTTTAATAGAAAAATAAGTCGTCAACAAATCCGTTGTCGTCCAGCGGTTAGGATGTCTGGCTTTCACCCAGGAGACCCGGGTTCGATTCCCGGCAACGGAATTTTTTCCTATATTGCAATACGCGAGTAAATTCTTTATCCCAAAAACTTCGGAGAGACTGCGTTTTGAGATGGTATAATATTGTCGGCCTAAAAGTCAAAAATTAAAAAATAATATCTTCAAATTAATTTTTTTAAAAAATTTTAGAGGTATGACATTAAAGTGATGATCACTTAGTATAAAAACTTTTAATTTTTGACATAAAATTGATTAATTTTGACGTTAAATTGATTAACTATCACAATTGTGTATTTGAATAAACTATAATTAGACCAATCGGACTATTGGTCTCAATATAAGACGATTGCTCCATGACCTTCTGTAAAATTATTAATGTCTACTAGTGTAAGCCTATTTCAATTCAGCTAAAAATATGAAATTCAACATTTAATGATACATGAATCATAATTATATACCCCGTTCAACACTCTTGAGTTGAAGACGTTTAGTATTGTATATTGCTCACTTCATTTCAATAAAACTATACAATGAAGGAATTTGTAAGAAAACATTGCTACTCACTGAATTTTGTGTATTTCTTTCATATCCGAATTGGACATCCTATATATATATATATATATATATATATATGACTCACGGAAAAAGCTATTACATTCTACAAGATGTTAGTACCAATAACAACTAGGACAGCTGTCTTATTACTAGAGGAGCAGCATAATATTGTTGTAACCAATTCTACAGCGAAGATTCTTGCTGATTTGCATGGGCTGGAACAGTATGCAGTAGTGTGCTCAATATTAATAGACTTAGATCGAAAATTAGTAGATACTAATTTAGAGATTTTATTGTTTGAAAAAATTCGACTAGGAAAAACAATAGTAAAAGTCAAACTTGACGGCTTTTATTCGTTTTTTCAATTTTGTTAATTTATGATTTTATGTTATTATTTTTTGTTGGAATCCATCATAGTTATTTCTTGATGTAGAAGTATTGTTCAACCATCTAACTTCTAAGTGTTGTATAGTTAGTATTTCGTTTATTCTATTAGCTTGAGTGTCATTAATATTAGCTTGTATACTAATTGGATTTAGCCTCTACGTGCAGGTACATTTACAATTGGGCTTAAATCCAATAGCCTAAGGTGAATCTACACCAAGTTAATAATGTCAACTAAAAACGTTTAAATTATGGAAAAATTAAATGAAATAAATTTTTTTCCTACAAAAATTCCCAAAACAAATTAAAAGAAATTTTAATTTCCAAAATAATATTCAATGACAATATACAACAAATATACATCATAATAATCAAATCAAATTGGTTTATTTATAAGATGTGAATAGTAATTAAATAAAAATATCTCATGCATTTACACGAAAATTCAGACTATTGACATATATTTAGGTTCAATTAAATAAAAGTACATCTAATTTCAAAGTAATACAACAAATGCAAGTACGTTCAATGAATATACCAATATATCTAAAATTTGAAATACATAAGATTCTTTATCAAAAAAAAGCATATAATAAGACACGGATGAACTTATTTTCATTTATAAGTGCCTCCACCCCCAGAACTCAGGTTCGATTCAGTTCATAGTTAGTAACTGCGAACAAAGAGAGACTGGTTAAAAAAAGTCAAAAGCTCTGTTCCTACATACTAACTGTGGACAGAAGAGATCGAGTCAAACGGGGTCAATCATCTGTTCACAATTAGTAATTACGAACAGAGAGTTGACCCTGTTTGACCAGGTTTCCTCTATTCCCAGTTAGTAAGTGGGAATAGGCTTTTGGTAAAAAAAAAAAAGTCAACAGTCTGTTCGCACTTACTAACTGCGAACAACCCCTTTAATTTTTTTTTTTGGATCACAATACTTGTTCGCAGTTAGTAAGTACGAACAGCCTCTTACCCTCAGGTTTAGGAATTATGAGCTGATAAATGAAAATAAATTCATATATGTCTTATTATGTGTGTTTTTTTTAATAAATAATCTTATGTATTTCAAATTTTCCCATTATATTCTTATTGAAAATGAAATAAATATTGATTGTGGCTTCAATGTCTTAGGGCTTGCATAAACATGTCATAAGGAAATTTTGGGGTTTTATGGGCCGTTTCAATCTATTCAAGCAACCCATTAACATTTTAGCAACTATTCTATAAAACTTTTTTCACTAATAATTATTTATTAAGGCCGTCTCATCATGAGACGATTTTAATTGGGTTAGTTTAAACTATTTTTAAAAATTACTCCCTGTACAAGTGTAAATTCAGAGTTTATTATTTTTTTACTAATGATTTACTTTGTATGGACATGTCCCACAGTACGACGATCTCATACAATACTTGCTCTTTTTTTTTTGACGGTGATGAGGCGTTTATACAATGAGCCCAATTACTACAAAAGTAGCTTTTTTTTAACATTAAATGAGACAACTAAGGTGAGTATTTAAATATTCAAAGTTTGAATTTTAACACTTAAAATAACATGTTAAACATGAACAGTTGATTTTGTATGAGATCGTCTTATCTTGAGATGAATCCATACGACCGGCGCATAAATAAAGAAAACATTAAAAAAATGAAAATTGAACTTCTAAAAACTGGTTTTGTTTTAAAACATATAAATGTAACCTTTTTTAAAAATAATTTAGCAATAGAAACAATTTAAAATTTGAATAACATGGTTATTTGATTTGAATATTCCAATTTGAAAAAATTTAGATATTTGAATCGCTTTTCACTATCAGAAATTTTGAATACCCCACTATTTGGATCGGATGCAATTTGACATTTGATTATACATACACCTAAAACCCTATACTTGAAATTATCCAAACATTCAATTATACACCTCTACGCTCTAGCTATTACTATATACTCCAGTTACTAACTATAACACCTGGGCCCTATACCGGTGACTACCCATGGATATTGTAGATTGACCCCATAAACCAATGCATGTTTTTTCAGCGCAACTCTTCATCAAACATGCTTAAGTATGGAGTTCTTAGCACAAGGATTCTCTTGAAAAAATAAATATGCACCACTAGTCTATGAACACTTTTAAAGCTCGACTCGGGGTATTACACTCAACCCTACTTAAGAATGCAACGTTCTCGTTGCATCTTATTTTTAAGATCTTTCCCTCGCTACGTGCATGGAACAGAAATATCAGTCAAGGTCACAAGGTTGCTCTGTTACCACTTGCAACACCTAGGCCTTATCAGACTATCGGTGACTACTCATGCACACTGGCCCCACAGATCAACAAACGTCTTTTCATTGTAATTATGCCTTACTCGTTCGCACCTTGAAAAACTTTAATCCTCGTGAAGTCATCAATCATCGTAAGTTTGCAATGTTCTTAACAAACAAGTTCCCTTGAAAGAAATTGCACATCATTAACATGAGTAGTCAAACTAGTGAAATGAAAGCAAATAGAGATGCATTTGAAGTAGTTGAGATAGTTTTAAAGAAGGTAAAATGAACATGAAGTAAATCGAGATGCATTTGAAGGAAAAATGAATATGAAATAAAAATAATGAACGAAAAAGAAGATGATTTCCTCCTATTATGAAGGTAATACATTACCCTACCTGCCCTCCTCTAGGATAAATATTTATCCCATAAAATTGAGAGTTCTTTTTATTTTTCATCACTTTGCAACTATTCTTCCACCTGTACAATAATTAAATTTCACTAATTTCTCATTTATCAATTTCATTTTCTTACTTTAATTTTTTTCCCCATTAAATATTTACGACAATCCAAGAATGCCCTATACAGTAATCAATTGGGATAGAATATGTAGTTAGGGCTGCACATGGTCCGGTCTGGTCTGGTTTGACAGAAAAATCAGACCAGACCAGAAATTCCGGTCTGGAAATTTTTCAGACCAGACCAGACCAGTCAAGAGACCAGACCAGACCGTTCTAGAACGGTCTGGTCTGGTCTGGTCTACGGTTTTTTTTTGTATTTTTCAATAAGCTGTGTTCCTGAAAATATTGCGATAACTTTCTCAAAAAAATACAATCCAGAAAAGCAAATATTGTTATTCAAGAGTGCAAGAGAAAATTAGAGGAAAATTACACTGTATTATACATCAATTCCTCAAGACTCAATTTCCAGGCAGCATTTACTTTTTGCTCATTACCAAATAATCTGCAGAATTCTAACTCATCTTTCTTATAAACTAAGATTCATACAACCCTAAAAAAGTGTTAGAAACTTTTACTAGAAAAATAAATCATTAACAAGCCACAATAATACTCTACTATCCACAATACTTTACACACAACCACAAAAAGCTCCGTAATCTAAGGTTACACAATGACAGAATAATTGAAAATCAACACACTGACTATAATCAATGGAAATCAAACAAGAATAATACGATCATCTTGAATTTTACCTATGACTATAGTATAGAACATAATTCTCATGCAATCTCAGAAGAAACAAATATCCAGAATGAAATGAATTCAATTAAAGAAAAGGAAACTTCAAACAAAGCTTTAAATTGGGGCGGCAAACATGGAACTGAGTAAATTGTAATAATCAGTGTTAAGAAAGTAATTAAGCTTAATAAGTATACCTGATAGAGGCGAAAGGAGGCAATCGAACGACGAGGCAAGAGCAACCGAGCAAGAGAACGATTGGTGTTTGTAGTTTGATTAGCTTCTTGCGAAGTTAAATGCTATGCTAGGGTTTGGTGTCGGAAAAATTAAAATTTATAATTAACAAAATCTGTCGACTGTCGATGGGTTGAAGGCTTGAAGCTTGAAGAGTTGAAGCCTCGAAGAAGGCGAGGAATTAGAGAGGAGGCGAGGAATCAGAGAGGTCAGAGACTCAGAGGAGGCGAGGAAGAGAGGAGAATGGGAGAAGGAGGCAGGCAGGTTTACGGCAGGAGTGGAGAGTAGTAGCCCTAACCCTAACCCCTAATATTTGATTTTATTACGGTTTTTTGGTCCGGTTTGGTCTAAAATTTTTAAAACCGGGACCGGACCGTAAACCGTTTTAAAGAAAAAAAAACCGGACCAGACCATTTAGACCGTAGACCAGACCAAATACTTAAATTACGGTTTGGTTCGGTTTGGTTTACGGTTTAGACCAAACTTTGTTCAGTCCTATATGTAGTACATCAATACAACTCCCGCCGCCCATTTGGCCCTTTTTTCTTTACAGCCCAAAGATATCAGCTTACTGTATACGCTAACACTGGTACTATACTATCACTTTTCCAAATGTCGATCTAGATTTTTGTCAATATCAAAATACTAAATGGTATTGATGTTTCTCTATTTATAACAATTATTGAATAAGATGAATAAAGAAAAAGATACTTCTCATTTTTTAAGTTGTTTTAATTTGTTATTTTAAACAATGTTATTTATTTTTTTTAAAGAGTATTTTTATTTATATCACAAATTTTTTAAAAATTTACCTTCGTTTATTCTCATTTTAATATTATTAATATTTATTGTTCCTATATATTTTTTACTAACTTTATTTCAATATTTTTATATTGCTTATAACCCTCTTATGTTTCTCACTAACTTTATTGAAACACTTTTTTAATAATTGTAATCTTTCTATTTTTTCCACTTATTTTTACTTATATTTTTTATGCGTATGATCTTCACTTTTATTTTCGCCATTAAATTTATCATTTAATAAAATATTACATCCACTATTTAAAATATTTTATTTTTCTTAATTCTCGTGAATATTCGTTATAGGAACAATTTTAACAAATAAAAGGAAGTAGATTCGAGCAGAGATTAAAAGAGGATAGTGACATTATTGCTAAAAAAATAATGCAAATCAGACAAATTCAAATTGAAATATAAAATTTTATTATAGAAATTGAGTTGAAAAAAAGTATCATGAGAATATTCCAAACGATGTGCTATTCTTTCTTAGAATTGCATAACAACTTAGGGGGCGTTTGGTTGGGGGTCTTAAGGAAAGGGAAAGGGAATGAAAATACCCCATTCCCTTTGATGTTGTTTGGTTTTCATTTTCAATGATTTCCTTTCCCCCATTTCAGTTTTAGGTTTACCCAAATGAGGTAAACCTTATTCCCCACCTCCCCCTCCACTTTCCCATTCCATTCCCTCCCTCATTCAGCAACCCTACTGAAGCAGTACTCGCGCCTCCTTCCTCACCATTTTTCTCCTTCCTCGCGCCTCCATCCTCACCAAAATCGTTGGCATCTCCTTTCATTCGTCGCGCCTCGTTCATCTTCCTCAAGTTCTCATCTCTTCCTCGCGCGTCGTTCCTCCTGCTGCCTCCATTGTCAAATGTAAATGCAGACATAGGGTTTGTTTGCTTCTTTTCGATGTTTCTCTCTTTTTCGTCAAAACAGGATTCACAAATCACAACCCAAAAAAAATCAATAATTGTCTCACTCTTTCCGAAGTAGTTGTACTTCAATTCTCTATCTCTCTTTCGTTTCATCTACTTGAAAAAACCAGACAAAAATGGCAGCGGAAGCATCTAGATCTAGTTTCAGTGCTGGTTCTGCAGATTCTTATCTTGGTAGTTTGATTAGTTTAACTTCAAAGTCTGAAATCCGTTATGAAGGCATTCTTTTCACCATTAATACCGAAGAGGCTAGCATCGGTGTTGTTATGCTGTTGATTATTATTGTTTGGATCTTTTTTTAGGCTTTTGATGTTTATTCTGAATGTTTGTGTAAAGGATGTGAAATGTTGATTTGTTGAGTTCTGGTTTGGCTTGTGTTTCTAGAGTGTTCTTTTTTCTTTTTTTTTTTTCATTTACTGATGTTTTTGAATGTGTGATACTTTTGTATTGTTTGCTGATTTGAGGTAAATTTGGTTTGAGGTTTTGTTTGATGTCTGATGCATTAGATTACTGGTGAAGCTTGTTTACAAGCATTCATGAAAGACATGAATGTTCATTTTTCAAGTTTATCATATAACAACTACTTATTTTTGGAGAAAATATAAAAGAATTTAAAAACTCAAATTTTGATTCCTTAGTTTGAACCAAACAGTCACAAAGGGAATCATTCAGCAGTTCATTCCGTTTCCTGAACACAACCAAACGACTAGGCTAAATTAGGGGAATCCATTCCTTTCTCCTTCATTCCCTTTCCTCATTCCATTCCGATTCCCTTGTGCGAACCAAACGCCCCCTTAATATTCATATCTTCCATTCCCATTAAAAATGATTAGTATTCCCTCCGTTCTTTTTTGATCTTCCGCATTACTATAACGGGTAGTTTCAAAAGTTCTTTCACTTTAGTATACTTTCTATTTGTAGAAAGTTTTTATCCCACTTTTACCCCTTAAAACCCCCCATTTTCTTTTAATGTACCCCTTTTCTTTTATTTATAATTATTTTCTCTCTCATACTTTCAATACAATCATTACTTCACACTACTATTTAATTAAAATAATACCCACTACAACCTCATACTTCCAATACAATCATTACTTCACACTACTATTTAATTAAAATAATACCCACTACAATCCAAAGATTCTATCTTTCTTAATATGTGTGAAAAATCCAGAGTGAAAGATCAAAAAAGAACGGAGGGAGTAATGTTTTTTATAAATCATAAAAAAAAAAATTGTGATAGTGTATTAATATATCTTATTATTATTATTATTGACAGATCTTATGGCGTAAAATAGAGGAGCCAAAATTATTATTCAAATAAAAAAAATAAGAGATTCAAATTACTAACTTCTTGTTTAAAAAGTCTACCTCTATTACTAAGCCATAAGTTTTTATTATAAAATTAAATTATAATTTGCTTAGGCCAAGTTCTCTCAAGAAAGATATCTCAATAGTCAAATTAAATATTTGGTTGAATTAGTTTCATTTACATAAAATTGTTGTCAATGTGATCAAGTCAAAAATTTAAATCGTTCCACCCTTCATTCTATGTAAAATTAATATCGAGTAGAAGTGTTTATTTAAGTTAACGAGTTAATTTTAGGCCGAATATTTTGGATCAGTTTAAAATTGATTTTTGTTGTCTATATTAATTTTTACATAATTTTAAATTTATTTTAAAGTCGAATCAAATCGAATTCATTACAAAAAGTAAATATTAAATTATTAGATTTATTTTGAATATTAAACTATTAGATTTATTTTGAATACATATATAAGAGTATGATGAAAATATATGTTGTAACATATGAAGACAACGAAATTGTTAGATATTATTAGTACCTTGTGCACTTTTAACTAATACTTGTAAGGATCTAATGGGGTCACTACGACACCCACGAAGTCACACAAGCAAGACAACAAACTAATAATCCAAACAAATCAATCTAAATTATCACACAACCAAATAACCAAAATAAAATCAACAATATATTGGTACCAAAACAGCAACAAAGCAGTACCAAATCACCAAGATAACACGTGCAAACAATCAAAATCAACACACACAAGTTATACGTGGAAAACCCCTTCAATGTTAAAGATAAAAACCACGGGACCTCTTGAGGAGTCCACCCTAACTTCTCTTATTGATAAATTGAGGGAAAAAGAACCTCAAAACAGTACACAAAGGTTCACACACCCACCAACAACAACCAAGAACAATATGAGATGAATTAGAGAGCAAAAGGAGTAGAAATCACCAAGTATTCTGTCAAAATTTGGAGACGATCCAACGGTGCAATTTCCGGCAAACGGTAGTTTTCTGATGGCTACCCTCAAAGCTACGAGAACCCTCTTCTCTCTTTTTCCTCTCCTTTTGTGTGTTCTAATTTTTTTTTTTGTGTATGTGAATGCTTCAATAATGCTGCCCTAACTCAGCAAATACCCTCATAAAAAAAAAACTTCCCTTGAAAGCCACAAATATTAATGCCAAAATATGAACCCAAAAAAGACTTAACAAGTCCAACACAAGAGCCCATAAAAAACATGATCCTAAAAGCAATATTTGGGTATTACACATTGGGCTGGACCCATAACAATACTGGTGGCCCCTCATGAGCTCACGACGTGTTTCATACTGTTCTCAAAGATTTAAATCGATGAGAAAATGAGTAAAGTGTCTCACCTGAAATGTTAAATATCTTACCAGCCAAGATAAACACAATTTAATATACTTTCTCCGTTCCATGTAATACCTGGTAAAATGATACTATTCATTCATCATTTTTAATTTATGATTAGTTTTTAATTTATAGATTAATACATAGTCAAGTGAGATCTTTTTTGATTCGTCTCATTACAAAGATTATTAATATCAAATTTCTATAATTTTTTATAATACATAATTAGAGATATTAAGAATTGAAATA
This sequence comes from Amaranthus tricolor, assembly GCF_026212465.1. Taxonomy (NCBI): domain Eukaryota; kingdom Viridiplantae; phylum Streptophyta; class Magnoliopsida; order Caryophyllales; family Amaranthaceae; genus Amaranthus; species Amaranthus tricolor. The sequence continues at coordinate 35,693,836 of NC_080048.1, read as the reverse complement.
TAGTGCATTAAATTGCGTAAAAAGGTTAATGTTGCAATAAAATTGAAACAGAGGAATTATTAATTTTTTTTTAAAATTGATATTTCATGAAAACATCTAAATAGGATTTCAAAGCATGTAATACTATGAATTATTAAAAGTAAAATATTATACACTTATGCGCGCGTATTTCCACGTTTTAAACCAATTATGAACTACATTAAACGGAGATATAATTACTTCAATAGCGCTGGGTACAAACTGCAGCAAAAATGGAGATGTTCAGGTTAAAAATCGGAAACAACCAAATAAATAAGTAACTTCGGGTGGATATGGTGGTAAAACGGTAGTTGATCGAAAAACTATTGAATACCTGAAAATAAATACCAACAACCCCGGGTGGTCTCCGGAGGCGGTGCCTCCGACACCCAAGTTAATACCCACGTATAAGCTATATGATGTAGATCAGAGTAGTATTTTTAGAGAGATACTCCCTCCAATTCACTACTAATATCTCATTTGCTTTATGCACTATATCTAATATATTTATTCAAATCCTTAATATCTCTAATTGTGCAGAATTAAAAAATATGAAAAGGTGATATAAATAATCCTTGCGACGAATAAAACAAGATCTCATTTTACTATGTTTTAAGTTATAAATTAAAAATAAAATACAAATTAAAAGTAAAAAAATAAATAGTATCCAAAAAGTAAATAGAACATTAATGATGAATTGAAGGGAGTAATATTTAGTTTTTTTTAATGAAAAATATATCATCCCCTTAACTTACATCCTAAGAGCTATATAAATGTATTGGCAAATCAGTGAGCTTATTTAATGGAATATATAAACTTTAGCCCATTATAAAAGTAAGCTTATATTTTATTCATAAACAGGAGATTTCAAAACGTCAATTATTGTCTCTCTACTATTGATCTACAAATGTTGATCGAATTATCATGTACACTCGTACGAAATAAGTGGAATTCTTTTCTTATTACTTTTAATAGTGTGATATAAAATGTAGAGATTATTTTAGTCTTATGAGTTCATTGGGGTGATCTTATTTATTTTTGGGTCTCAGTACAAATGATAAAAAATGTCTTTAAAATATTATTTTTGTTTTGTATTGTTGATATTTTAATTATTATATAAAATAAGCTCTAGTAACTCATATTACATAGCAAAAAATGCAAATTGTACCTAAATTATAATTAAGTTAATTTCAACTTTGTGTATGAAAATATATTTTTTGGGCCTTAAAAAATTTGAGACACTAAGTCATAGTCCGCTTTACCCTTGTTTATCAACGGCCATGGTGTCAAGGAACCAACCCAACCAAAAGTTTAAATTGATGATTGAGGCCTCAAGATATGTTATATACTCTAACACGCCCCCTCACACTAGAGCCCTTTGGGTTAGAAGTGTGAATGCAACACAAACACTTCACATATCTGGTGCTACATATTCTACTTTAAATGAGGGGTAGTTGAGACTCGAATCCATGACTCTTTGTCATGTTGGGTTCTAATACCATGTCAAGGAACCAACTCAACCAAAAGTTTGAACTAATGATATTATAGAGATATGTTACATACTTACACAAAATATTATAGAGATATGTTACATACTTACACAAAATATTATAGAGATGTATATATAAGTTTTAATTCTACAATTATAACATGCAATCAATTCCAATAAAAGCACCACATTAGATATTTTTTAATTACTGTGATTTGTAAATCACTATAAATAACAAAATAAATATTAATAAAATAAACAAAATTAAAAATCTTAAAAATCCGATGCTATTAAAATTATTCCAATAAAAACGATTTGCCAATATTACAAATAAGTACTTTGACTACCTCGTGATATTATATTAGTGTATTGAGTGTATGTTTGAATTGGAATAATTAGGAAAAGGAGGAGGGGGTAATACATGGAACAACAAGTGAGGCCATAACATGCACACTTGTTGCGGCAAGAGAGCGAGCAACACAAGCTGTGAACGATGATTTTAGTCCATCCAAGCTAGTGGTTTTCGGCTCCGATCAAACACATTCGGCATTTACTAAGGCCTGCAAGTTAGTCGGCATTCCAGCTTCCAATGTCCGATTAATTCCTACTTCTCTTCATTCTAATTTTGCTATGTCACCTTCTCTTCTACGTAAATTTGTTCTACATGATGTGGCACTTGGTCTGGTCCCACTTTACTTATGTCTCACTGTTGGAACTACTTCTACTGCTGCTGTGGACCCCTTGCAAGATCTCGTTCATATTGCAGGTTTGCTTTTTTGATCATTTCTTTTAAACTTATTTCACGTTTATTTCACGGTTATTTCGGTTATTAACAATAATTACTGTTTAAACTTATTTATATGTTGCGGTTAATGTATAAGAAAATACATAATTAAGTAGGATTTTATTTGAATTTTATAATCGCATACTTTCATAATTATAACTTTTTATATTTTTTAGTTATACATAGTTCAGTATATAAATAATTAAAATCATACATTGAATTACAAAAAATGTTGAATATGGCAAGAATAATTGAATAGAGCAATATCTAATAAGAGCACATTTAAATATGTGATAATTAAGCCATGTTTAGTTCACCTTAAGAAAAATATAAGTAGTGTTTGGATCCCTATTAAAATTAAGTTTACATTCAATAAAAATAAGTTTCAATAAGTAAAAATCAATTATTATCTGTAATAAATAATATGAATCAGTAGACCTCAGTTAGAGTTTATAACTAAAAATCAGTTACAACCAATAAAAATCAAATTTCTCTAAAAAGGCTATAGCTTGACTTTTATATCTTTATCTTCATTAGGGAACCATTGATTCTCTATATATGCAAAATCTAGTTAGATCTATCTTAATAGATAATTTTAGTAAATTTATTTTTTATAATTTTTTTTATGTATAATTAGAAACACCACAACAAAATTAATTTTTTAAGACATAGGATTTAATGACATCACAAAAAATGTTATTCATTTATATTTTTAGTGTAATAATATTTGATTTTTATTTTAAACTCCATTATTAAGTAATTTAGAGACATTTTTTTGGCCTGACATATGTTATTGTTACAATAATATATAGTGTCATTTATAAAAAATGTCACTAGATCCAATGTCACAAAAAACTATAGTATAATTTTTTATTATGCTGCTAAAGGGTTTAATAAATGTCATTAACTTCACTATATATAGTTAGAAATTTAAAATAATAACATTTAAATTAAATGTCGATAAATATATCCAACTAAAAATATGTTATGTTGTAGTGAAATGTTAAAAGTTTAAAACGTACATTGTTATACATGTTTCAATAGTATATTTTTATAAAAAAATATTCGGAGAATTATACAATAGTATAAAGGAACATTTTTTACAAGTTAAAATGTAATTGTATGTCATTTTAAAAGATTTTATTGCATTTGTTATGATTTTAAGTATGAATCATTTATGAGTTATAGAATGTTAGATCATTTATTAATTATAATCATAAATATTCAAAATTTACAAGTCATGCACTCTATAAAGCGAAAAGCGCAACAATTATAAAATCTATCATGTAGTGTTTGGGAACAAACATTTCATTTCAAATTATGAATTTTAATTATGAAATCATAAATGAAGAATTTGAGAATGACAAGGTTTGGGTAGTCATTTTCAAATCCTCAATTTTAACTACTTTGAAAACAATGATGGAATTTGATTTAAATCCAAACTTAAAAATTTTTAATTTGTCAAATAATAAATTTGAGTCAATTCCAAATTTTCAAATAAAATTATTATTGCCAAACATAGCATCAACGAATTTCAATTACCGGTATTTGAAATGACATGCTAAGCCAATTTTTTTACCTTCAACTCTCTTTTATTTACCTTTAACCAACAAACTTAATAGAAGTACAATTTAAATCTTATCTTATTCCCATCAACTTAATTCTCATCTCTATTCTTTCTTCAACCTTAGCTTGAGCTCAACAATGGCAACTTCACCCTCTATTAAAATCCAACAATGGCACTTATGTTATAACTTAGTGTTTGATTAAACTAATTTTACTTCCAAAAATACATATTTTCAGGTGATTATGGCATTTGGGTTCATGTAGATGCAGCTTACGCTGGAAATGCTTGTATATGTCCAGAAATAAGACACTACTTAAATGGCATTGAACGAGTGGACTCACTGAGTCTTGCACCACACAAATGGTTCCTAACTTACTTGGATTGTTGTTGCTTATGGGTTAACAACCGCAGTTTCCTAATCAAAGCACTAAACACAAACCCTGAATTTTTAAAGAACAAACTTAGTAACACAAATTCCGTGGTCGATTACAAAGACTGGCAAATCGGCACGGGTCGACGATTCAAGTCGCTCCGCTTATGGTTTGTTCTTCGTAGCTACGGAATAACGAACCTTCAAAATCATATTAGGTCCGACATTTTCAAGGCTCGTATTTTTCGTGATTTGGTGGGGTCAGATGCCCGATTTGAGATTATGGCGCCGGTCAATTTTGGTTTGGTTTGTTTTCGATTTAACCCTAATAGACGGTTTGAATCGGCGAAAATTGAGGGTTTGAATAGGGTGTTACTGGAGAGAATTAACTCAACAGGACGAGTTTACATGAGTCATACAATTGCTGGTGGAGTCTATATGTTGAGATTTGCTGTGGGGACTACACTTACGTAGGACTAGGAGCATCATGTTGTTGCAGCTTGAGAGCTTATAAAGGAACAAGCTAAAGCTATGTCATCGTATATATACTAGATTTAAAATAGGAAAAATTTTAAATATAAACTAATCTTTGCTCGATCAGCTGAATATAAATCTAATTATTATTTATTTTTAAATAAATCTATCAATTTGGTATAGTTGTTGAAAATAAACTAAACTATTGTTTATTCATAATTCTTGATTTTCAAAAAGCTTTGAAGATTGTTATAAACAATATGTCGGTTTATTTTTAGCATATATACTTAATAGATGGATTTATTTATAAATAAATATTTTCGGCGGATTATGCAAAAGTTGGTTTATTATTAACAATTTACCCTTTAAAATATCATAGATAAGAATTATGGGTTAGCTAGTTTGGGACTTTTCTTTCTTCTTGTGATAAATGTTTGATTTTAAATAATGGAATATATGAATATATGTATATTTTAAGGAGTATATAAATATATGTACAATTTTCAATCATCTGAAATTCTGACTGATATTAGTAATATTTGTAAATATATATGTATTTTTTTAGGAACATATAAATGCCAATATACTCCCTCAAATTCACTGAAAAAGGATATTTATTTTTAGGTTATTTCATATGGTAACTCTGAGGTATTAGATTTTTCACTTGGTAACCAAAGTTTTCTTAAAATCCATGCGGCAACCCTAAGGTTTACCCAATTAAACCTCCATGACCTTTTTAACCTATAAAATGTTTGAAAATCGCCTATTAGTAAGGATGCTTTGATCCTGAGATTGAATACATTGAAACACACTCCAAAGATCACATTTCCCCTAGTTTTCACTACAAATAACTATCGAAATAGCGATGGAAAAATAACGATGGGGTTGGTTGGTCGCCAGTGGCGACGGATAGGCGAGGGCAAGCAACGTCGCCAAAAGGAAAAGCAAAATAGCGACGGGCATATTGATCGCCACTCCGTCGCTCAATGCTTTTAATTTTTTATTTTTTTAAAAAAATATTTAGCGAAGAGTTTGCTGGTCGCCAATCCGTCGCTAAAAGCTTTTAATTTTTTATTTTTTTTTAAAAATAATTAGCGACCGACACTCTGGTCGCTGGGCCTTGGAAATGAAAAAAGTTTGCGTGCTGCAATAAGGAAAAAACGGCTTGCAGTATTTTTTTTTAATTATTATTATTATTATTATTATTATTATTATTATTATTATTATTTTATTATTATTAGTATTAGTATTATTATTATTGTTATTATTAGTATTATTACAACGTTATTATTATTATTATTATTATTATTATTATTATTATTATTATTATTATTATTATTATTATTATTATTATTATTATTATTATTATTATTAGTATTAGTATTATTATTATTGTTATTATTAGTATTATTACAACGTTGTTGTTATTATTATTATTATTATTATTATTATTATTATTATTATTATTATTTTATTTTATTTTATTATCTGGCGACAAGCTATGTGGTCGCCCCCTATGATCGCCAATTTTTTTTTTGTTTTTTTTTTTAAATAATTCTTTGCGATATTCAAGTTGTGGTCGCGATTTAGTCGCCAAGTAGACCGTAATTTTTTTTTTTAATAAACATAGGCGATGGTGGCTTGGAAGCCATATGGTCGCTGTCACTTTTTCAATTTGAATTTGAAAACATGGCGATGGGTTTCTCATGGCCGTGTTGTCGCCATATTTTCTATAAATAACACGTAGAATTATTGTGTATCGTATATTTCGATAACTAAAGAATTAGAAGAGGTTTTTATTTAATTAGTACATATTTTATTTCGTTTGTTATTTACTTGAGTTTTTTATATTCTTTTATTGTTTTATATTTTATTTTAATTGTCATTAATTTTCCTTAATAATTGTTATTAGAATAATTATATTATTATCATATATTGTTACTTTCATGAATTGTTTTATATATTTTTATTGTCATTAAATTACTAATATTATATTTAGGTGTTAAAAATGAATTTTAGTGTGTTTCCAGATGGTGCATGATATATGTGCTATTGTGAACGAAGTGTTATCAGAAGAGAATACGATGGTAAACAGCTTCTAAGAAACGAAAAAACAAATAGCTGCCTTTGGATTACCCGTTGGGAAGATAGATTGTTGTCCTAACGGATGTTTGATATATTGGGGGAATAATGCGAATGCAACTTGCTGTTATATTTGTGAAACTTCTAGATGGAGAAGAAACAGTAAGGGTAATAAGGTTTCGCGGTAATCCAAAGCACAACATTCACTTATATCTTCAACCACTAATACAAGAGCTGAATATGTTGTGGAAGGAGGGGATTTGTACATTAGATGTGTCAAGAAAGGAGAATTTTCAACTGCGAGCAGCTTTAATGTGGACATTCAATGACTTTTCGGCTTATTCGATGTTGTCCGGGTGGAGTACGGCGGGCCGATATGCTTGCCCTTATTGCATGGATGATTCACAAGCCTTGTACCTTACTCATAACATGAAGATGTGTTGGTTTGACTGTCATAGAAGGAATTTAGATAGAAGTCGTCCTTATAGGAGAAATAGAAAAAATTTCAAATCAGGCCATATTGAGAAAAGAGATACACCTATTATTCGGACTGGACATGAATTGCTTGATGAATTGCTTGAAGAAGATGCATCGGAACATAATAAAGAGGTTAGTAAGTACTCTGCAGGATGGAAGGAGATGAGCATATTTTGGGATTTGTCATATTGGAAAACAAACACTTTGTTGTGTGTGCCAAGTAAAACAAAGGATCACATCAAGGGTAGAAACGAAAAACGAGTAACCTATCAAACGAGTAACGTTGTTCAAATGTCATTAGTATGACCCAATTAATACTGAAAATAAGTTAACATACATCAAGGTCGCTCGTATTGTTTATATGATCCATTTGTGTTGGCAAGTCAAGCACGTCAATTATATTATCTTCCATATTCGAGTACAAGACAAAATTTAAAACATGTGGATCTTGTACTCTCAGAAAACGAAGAATCCGAAGATGAAGATGTTGAGAACAACGAGTATTTTAGTGATTAAGAGTAGTTTAATTATTTATATGTAATTATTTAATATTTTGTAATATTTAATACAATTTTATTATATTCCTCCGAATTATTAATATTTTGCAGTAATAATAATAATAACAACAACAATAATAATAATAACACATAAAAATAAGTAATAATAATAATAATAATAATAATAATAATAATAATAATAATAATAATAATAATAATAATAACAATAATAATAATAATAATAATGAAAATAACAATAATAATAATGATAACAATAATAATAATAATAATAATAATAATAATAATAATAATAATAATAATAATAATAATAATAATAATAATAATAATAATAACGTTGTAATAATACTAATAATAAAATAATAATAATAATAATAATAATAATAATAATAATAATAATAATAATAATAATAATAATAATAATAATAACAATAATAATAATAATGAAAATAACAATAATAATAATAATAATAATAATAATAATAATAATAATAATAATAATAATAATAATAATTTTAGAAAAAATACTGCAAGCCGATTTTTTCCTTACTGCAGCACGCAAACTTTTTTCATTTCCAAGACCCAGCGACCAGAGTTCCGGTCACTAACTTCTGAGAGTCAAACCTCCTGTCATGTCAATGCTTTAGCGACCAACCAGCGACCACACTGGCAGTCGCTAAATACTGATTATAAATGCCGTTTGATCTGCTCTCATTTCTCATTTCCTACAACTCTATCTTCACTTACCTTATACTTCTTCATTCCTTATACGCGTTTTTATCTTTCCAACTCTATTTTTTCTTTTCATCCATTAATCTCAATCTCTATTTATTTTCTTTTCTTTCTTAATCTCATCCTCATCATCTTGGGGTTACAACTTATTTTCAACTCTAAAATTCTCATCTTATCATTAAAAGGTTAGTATTTATTATATATTTTTTTGTATTTTTTCAATGTTCTTGATGATTATGATAATATTTTGTTTCATGATGCCTTTTTTTTATTTTTTTTTTAATATTTTCGAATAATGGCATTTTTGAAACATGTTTAGTGCTAGTATTTTCCAGTTTTTTCTTACATTCATATTTAGTTTTAAATCGTTTTTTTTTTAATATTTCAAGAACAATCGAAAGGTCTAAGAGCCACAGCCTATGGAGTTCAATAATAAATTATGGGAATCGGTGCAAATGGTAAATGAAGTTCAATAATCAATTAAGGAAAGCGGTGACTGAACAATCAAAAGGTCAAAGATCCACAGCCTATGAGACTCACCAAAGGTCGACTGAACAAATTCAAAGAGAACGAGAACTCTTTTTAAAATTCATTCAATCCTATCTCAATTTGTAACGACCCCCTCTTCCAAATGAATGATTAAATATATGTACTTTTTGTGACTTTGTACATAAACTTTAATTATATATATATATTTCCAGCTCATTATTTTTATTTACTTGTTTTACATGTATATATATATTTATCTTAATATTACAACAAATATTTTATATATATATATATATATATATATATATATATATATATATATATATATATATATATATATACTAATAAATAAAATAGGCGACAGTTGGCGACGAAAAGCGGGTCGCTAAGCAGACTGATAGGCAGGCGACGGCCCAGCTACGACATGGTGGTCGCCCGTTGGCGACTAAATAGCTAGAAGACGGTGGTCGCCAGTTTGGCGACGGGATTCAGGTCGCAAATTGGTCGCTAAGAAAAGGCGAGGAAATGGCGTCCATTTTGAGATTAGCGACGAAAGGAATAGCGACCACCTCGTATCTCGTCGCCAGCCCGTCGCCAGACCTACTTTTTGACTGTTTAGCTATCAAATGGCGATGAAATGGTTTGTCGCCATTTTATTATTTTTTTGTAGTGTTTTTAACCCTAAATTGTGATATTTGGAGTGTGTTTCGTTGAATTTGTGTTTTGAATTTGGGGAATTAGGGTTAGGGAATTAAGGGTTGGAAAATTAGAGAAATTGGAGAATTAGGGTTAGCGAAATAGGAAAAATGTAATCTTTTTGAGTGTGTTTTGATGTATTCAATCTCAAAACCAAGGAATCCTTATTAATAGACGGTTTTCAAACGTTTTATAGGTAAAAAGGTCACGAAAGTATGATTGGGTAACTTTAGGGGTACTGCGTGGATTTTAAAAAAGCTTTAGTTACCACATGGAAAACCCAATACCTCAAGTTTATCGCGTGAAATTTTCCTTTGCTTTTTGATACTATTCACTTGTTACTTTTAATTTGTTTTTTATTCTTAATCTATAAATTAAAATTGTTACTTTTAATTTGTTTTTTATTCTTAATCTATAAATTAAAACATAGCCAAGTGAGATCATGTTTGATTTATTTCAATGCAAAGATCATTTATATCTATTTTTTTATAACATTTCATTATGTATAATAATAAGAGATATTAAGCATTGAATAAGTGCATTGGATAACTTGAAAAAGCAAATGTCACATTTTTATTGAATTGAAGGGAATATAATATATTTTTCGATAACCTAGCTCAAAAGTTGATTTTTAAGCCAAAACGAAAAAAATTCCGTAGCTAACTTTTCCTTCTGCTTGATTTTTTTAGTTCACTTTTTCTCTAATAAGCATCCAACACCTAATTTTTACCAAACATCATTGTAACAGGTGACTTACATAATTGACTTAACAACAAACCAGAAAAGTCAGTGCTATTAGCTTTTCAAATCAGTAAATTAAATCAACAAACAATCAACAATTGACACTTAATTGACTTAACAACCAACAATCAATTAGAAGAATTTGGAGAGAGCAGAGAACAAATATCACTATCCATTATAAATATAATAGAACAGAAAAGGTATAACTTTTATCGCAAAGTCTTCAAATTAGAGAGTATATGTTACACAAGAAATATTACGGCTAAATGTACTTACTTACATCATCTACAATGTCCTCAAACGACTCCGGATTAGACGGTGCCGTTTGAGGAAGGGAAGATAGTAAATAGCCAGGTTTAACTTGACTTAAAACTGGGTAATTTTCAATGTTTTTATAGTAATCTGCTATGTAATCTACCATTTTATGAGCATGTTTACGGAATTCTTCATGATCTAATGGTTTGAATTCGGTGGGAGAAGACGAGTTTGTAAAGTCATGGCCAAGGCTTCCCATGGGACTGGTTTGTCAGTTGTTAGGGATGATATCAAAGGAAAAATGTTTTTAAACTTTCACTTATAAGACAGGGTGATATATTTATATAGGTACATCAAAATGGATAGGTCCCAATATTCACAAGTACCCACTAAATAAAATTTTTGTACCTATTGTCTACCCCCTATTTATAGTGTTGCAATGATTTATTTCACATCGACAAATTAAAGATGGTGTGCACACTTTATAAACTATTGGAGACCTTCTTCCCATGGCCATATGATTTTGGGATAATACACAATGTGCGCACCTCATATTTTCTCATGAATATGCTAACATTCACAATAAATCCAGCCTAATTTAACATATAACACTCTACTCATATTTAAACACATTTCGATGCAACCACTATAACCAATTAAGCATACTCATTATTGTTATACTCATCTTATATCCATCTTATCTCATGTATATGCACTCATTGTTTGTGTTACGTGCCTCCTATACCATCATCATTCCTTAAAATTTATTTTTATTTTATTTTAATCCTAAACATGAAATATAATAATGTAAAATCAAAATTTGTGGTGAATATTTATCAATTATCATACCATTTCTTAAAATAAAATTTTATCTTTGTATTGTAGAAAAAATTTTAGCTATATCTCAAAATATAAAGTAGAATCTTTTTCAAAATAATATGACAAAAAAATTTTCTCATGAAAAATATTGCAATTCAAGTAGGACAATACACATATTCTTTTTAGCTTTTTTTTTTTCAAAATGAACTGTTAAATCACATAAAAGTGTGTAAAACAAATCATCATTTAATTTAAAGATTTATTAACATCTTAGTTTAAATTAAAAATTAAAAAAGAAAATAATGTGCGAAGTGATTTAATGAATTATTTGTTTTTTTAAAAACTAAAAGAATACTTATAAGTTATAACCATCTAATGTTGTTGTTGCTCAATTTGTTGAGACGTCTTACTAGTAAGTTAACGTTATATCACATATTATTATGTGACATAGTACTTTTTTATTTTAAGCAAGTCGCTAAATGACATCGTTATTTATAATGTGGGATAAAAACAAAAAGCTGTCAAACAACATTTGAAATTAGATTTCGAGTCGCTAAAAATAAAACGTTCGGAAACAGCATCTGAATATGTTGATAATGTTAAACATTATCGTAAACAATATGAAAGCATTAGGTCATGATATTAAAGAATGTGATGTAGTTTCTAAAATTCTTCGTTCCATGACTTCTAAGTATGAAACAATAGTATGTATACTAGATGAGCAAAGCATCAAGGAAGATCTTTTCTTAGATGAAATACTTGGTACTTTTATGGTTCATGAGAAAAGACAAAATTCTTATGAACCTGAAGAGCAAGCATTACAAGCAAAAACACCCATATATAAACAAGGCAAATTTAGAGATAGAGGATTTAGAGTTAGAGGTAGAGGTGGAGATAGATCCAACACAAATGAAGGTGATCGATATCATCGTGAATACTGAAAACGATCGCCAAATACTTACGATGTTAAGAACAAACAACAATGAGCAAAATTAAGTTTGACAAAGTAACAAACAAGGACACAAAGATTTAAGGAGGTTCACCCAATGATGGCTACGTCCTCCGTGGTGTGTAGTTTATGTTTATATTATATCAAATGAATACAAACAACACTTCAATATGAAGAATTACAATTGAGATAGAGATAACAACAATAGGCTATGTGTTTGGCTTAAGGGTTGTGTTTGATGTGTTTTGCATACTTGAAGTGTGGGTATGAGAGCCCTATTTATAGTGCTAGGTACTTGAAGATGAATGGCTCACATATATACATAGTTAATTTAGGGTAATGAATACTATGAAATAACTCTAAGAACTTGAAAAGGCATTATCTCAAGAGTCACACACATGAGACTCTTCACCTTAATCTTCATTAACACCAATAATTCCCATGAATACTCTTCACCTTATTACACCCTTTTGGATTCCACAACTCAAGAGTCACACACATGAATTCAACCCTTTAATGTGCACTCAAGTCACACATTAGTATAGTATCATTTATAATCACATTAGTATACTACCATTCATAACAATCTCCACCTTGACTTGAGTTCACCCAAGTCACAACATTCATCAATTCACTTCATATTCAAAAAACATACACACCTCAAAATGCCCAAGAGGGCATTATCTCAAGCAAGGAGCTAAACCTACCAAGTCAACACATAACTCAAACTTGGTAGTAGGTAATGACTTTGTCATCATGTCGGCCGGATTTTCCGTAGTGTCAATTTTCTTCAATAACACCCTTTTGTGCTCAACTTCATCCCGGATAAAGTTATACTTAATATCAATGTGCTTGGACCTTCTATGAAATGTGTTTTGATTCCAAGCCAAATGAATTGCACTTTGACTATCACAATGCACACTTACCTCACACACTTTGTTGCACATTTCACCAACAAGACCTTTAAGCCATTTTGCTTCCTTGAATGACTCGGCCACGGCTATGTACTCCGCTTCGGTTGTAGAAAGAGCAACCACATCTTGCAAAGATGATTGCCAACTAATCGCCGAACCACCCAAAGTAAACACGAACCCACTTGTGGACTTTCTATTATCTAGATCACCACCATAATCCGAGTCACAAAACCCGGTTAGCTCACTTGAATTTTTCCCATACATGAGACAAACATTTGAAGTATCTTTCAAATACCTCAATAGCCATTTTAGTGCCTCCCAATGTCCCTTACCCGGATTAGACATATATCTACTCACCAAACTCACCGCATGAGCAATGTCGGGCCTAGAGCATACCATAGCATACATAACGCTACCAACGGCACTAGTGTATGGAATTCTTACCATTTGCTCTTCTTCCTCTTTTGTTTGTGGACACAAATTCTTGGACAATTTGAAATGAGAAGCAAGAGGAGTAGACACACCTTTAGCATTATCCATGGAGAAACGTTGAACAACTTTCTCAATGTACTTCCTTTGACTAAGGTATAAGACACCCTTAGCCCGATCTCTCAAAATCTCCATCCCAAGAATCTTCTTGGCTTCACCAAGATCTTTCATATCAAATTCACTTGAAAGCAACTCTTTCAAGTCCTCCACCTTAAGCAAAGAGCTACATGCTACTAGCATATCATCAACATATAAGAGCAAATATAGTAAAGAACCATCTTCAAATTTCTTAAGATAAACACAGCTATCATAAGAACTTCTAACAAAATCATGTGAAATCATAAAGGAATCAAACCTTTTGTACCATTGCCTTGGAGATTGCTTCAACCCATACAATGACCTCTTCAATCTACACACATGATTCTCCTTACCGGCTACCTCAAAACCTTCCGGTTGCTTCATAAAGATTTCTTCTTCAAGCTCACCGTGAAGAAAAGCCGTCTTTACATCCAATTGATGTAACTCCAAATCCTCCATCGCCACCAAAGCAAGCAATGCCCTAATAGAAGAGTGTTTCACGACCGGAGAGAAAACTTCGTGAAAATCAATACCCTCAATTTGAGAGTATCACTTTGCAACAACCCTTGCTTTGTAGATGGGAGGAATATCACTAGAAGGACCCTCCTTCCTCTTGAATATCCACTTGCACCCCACAATCTTCTTTTTCTTTGGTGCAACAACGATATCCCAAGTTCCATTCTTCGCAAGAGATTCCATCTCTTGTTTCATTGCAATCAACCACTTGCTTGAGTCATTTGAGGCCATAGCCTCCTTGTACGTACTTGGTTCATTTGACCCTTCAACTTCGCTAGCAATGTTGAGAGCATAAACAACATAATCACACTCTTCAATGTACCTCCTTGGAGCCACGATCTTCCTTCTTTACCTAGTTGTGGACAAAGGAGGAGACCTTTGTTGAACATCATCATTTTTCTCATTATCAATATTGGAGGATTCAACCTCTACTTGTGCTTCATTATCATCATTATTAAAAGGTTTTCAACATTAGATATAAGCATGCTATCTTCATCAAAAACAACATCTCTAGAAACAATAATTTTCTTTGAATCATTACACCATACCCTATACCCCTTTACACCCACTCCATACCCCACAAAGATACCTTTTCTAGCCCTAGGTTCTAACTTACCATCATTTACATGAATATAAGCTGGACAACCAAAGATTCTAAGACTAGAATAGTTTACCGGAGTGTTGTACCATACCTCTTGTGGCGACTTGAACTTCAAGGCGGTATGAGGTGAACGGTTGATCAAATAACATGCCGTAGCCACCGCTTCGGCCCAAAATTGTTTCCCCAAATTTGCTTGATTTAGCATGCATCTTGCCCTTTCCAATAACGTTTTATTCATCCTCTCCGCAACACCATTTTGTTGAGGACGACCTGCACAAGTTCTATGTCTAACAATACCTTCATTAGAACAATAATTGAGAAACTTGCTATCAACAAATTCAAGACCATTGTCGGTTCTCAAGGTCTTGATGCTCCTACCGGCTTTCTTTTCAATCATCTTCTTCCATTCCAAGAAGACATCAAAAACTTCATATTTATGTTTTATAAAATAACACCAAACTTTCCTAGAGTAATCATCAATAAAGGTCAACATGTAGCTACAACCACTAAGGGAGGGCGTTCGAGAAGGCCCCCACAAGTCGGAATGGACATAATCTAATATCCCCTTAGTGTTGTGGATGGCGGGTTTAAAACTAACTCTCTTGTGTTTCCCATAAACACAATGTTCACAAAAACCAAGGTTCCCAAAATTTTTCCCATTAAATAAACCTTGTTTAGAGAGTTCAAACATACCTCTTTCGCTCATGTGACCAAGCCTTAAGTGCCAAAGTTTGGTGTCACGATCGGACATTGTGCTTGTGGATACATTCGCCGAGCCAAGAATGGTTGAACCTTGAAGAGCATACAAACTCCCATTCAAACTCCCCTTCATCACCACTAGTGAACCCTTGGCTACCTTCATAACTCCACCTTCACAAGTGATTCTACACCCGATCTTATCAAGAGTACCCAAAGATAAAAGATTCTTTTTCAAGCCCGGGACATACCTTACATCGGTTAAGGTCCTCACAATCCCATCAAACATTTTAATTTTAATGCTCCCAATCCCAACAACCTTACATGTGGTGTTGTTTCCCATGGTAACATTTCCCCCATCAACACTTTCAAATGTATGGAAAAAAGTTTTGTTGGGAGTCATGTGGAATGTGCACCCCGAATCAAGAATCCATTCATTATTACCTTTGTACTCATGAGTGGCAACAAGAACATCGCCATCATCACTATCATTCACATAACTAGCATTGGCATTGCTAGTTCCTTCCCTTGCCTCTTCTTCTAGCTTTCTCTTAAGCTTCCAACAATCCTTCTTGATGTGGCCCTTAAGCTTGCAATAGTTACAAGACTTATTTTTGTTTGGCCTCACGGACTTGGACCTTCCTTTACCCTTGTTTCCACTCCCACTAGTGGAACCTTTCTCTTGTGAACTCCCTCTTACAAACAAACCGTCACTAGCATTGCTTGGTGACTTTTGTGACAATTGTGTATCAATGAGATCCCTTTGAGTCAAGGCATTCTTCACATCATCACTACTCAAATTATCTCTACCATAAAGTAGAGTTTCTCTAAAATTTTTATAAGAAGGGGGTAAAGAACATAAAAGATAAATTGCCAAGTCTTCATCATCAAGCTTAACATCAATGTTTTGTAAATCCATAACAATGGAACAAAACTCATCCAAGTGAGATTTTAAAGGTTTACCTTCCTCCAAGCGTAAGTCGTAGAGTCTACTCTTCAAAAGTAGCCTATTGGTAACACTCTTGGCCATGTAGAGTGATTCCAATTTCTCCCATATACTCTTGGTTGTTGTTTCTTTAACAACCTCTCTTAGAACTTCATTGGATAAGCATAATTGGATTGCCGATAACGCCTTTGTGTCTATCTCTTCCCATCTCGATGCGGACATTCCTTCCGGCATCTTCTCTACACCATCAATCGCCTTGTGCACACCATTTTGAATCAAAATGGCTCTCATTTTGACTTGCCATAAGCCAAAGTTTACATTCCTATCAAACTTCTCAATATCGAGCTTCATTGTAGTCATGATTTTCAAGTAATAATTTCTTAAAACACCGCAAAATAACCTTGGCTCTGATACCAATTGAAAACGATCGCCAAATACTTACGATGTTAAGAACAAACAACAATGAGCAAAATTAAGTTTGACAAAGTAACAAACAAGGACACAAAGATTTAAGGAGGTTCACCCAATGATGGCTACGTCCTCCGTGGTGTGTAGTTTATGTTTATATTATATCAAATGAATACAAACAACACTTCAATATGAAGAATTACAATTGAGATAGAGATAACAACAATAGGCTATGTGTTTGGCTTAAGGGTTGTGTTTGATGTGTTTTGCATACTTGAAGTGTGGGTATGAGAGCCCTATTTATAGTGCTAGGTACTTGAAGATGAATGGCTCACATAAATACATAGTTAATTTAGGGTAATGAATACTATGAAATAACTCTAAGAACTTGAAAAGGCATTATCTCAAGAGTCACACACATGAGACTCTTCACCTTAATCTTCATTAACACCAATAATTCCCATGAATACTCTTCACCTTATTACACCCTTTTGGATTCCACAACTCAAGAGTCACACACATGAATTCAACCCTTTAATGTGCACTCAAGTCACACATTAGTATAGTATCATTTATAATCACATTAGTATACTACCATTCATAACAAATACAATGTCATCAACGACAAGGAAATGTAAGAAGTCGTGGTCGCGATAGTGGTCAAGTATCTAGAAATAATGGATTTTCATATAAGTCTCGCGTTCAATGTTTCAATTGCAGTAAATATGGGCATTGTATATAGTTTTGAATGTCATTTTAAAAGTCCATTAGAAGATTACATATCAAATGTTTACTATGCTCGAAAGCTTAAAAATAATCTATTAAGTCTTGGACAACTTTTGGAGAAAGGTTATGAGATAAATATGAAAGATGGGTGTTGTAGCATTATAGATGAAAATAATTGTTTTCTTGCTAAAGTTCCAATGACAAAGAATAGAATGTTTCATTTGAAAATCAAGAATGCAACACAATCTTGTTTTAGCACCACAGTTTATGATGACACATGGCTTTGGCATCTTAGATTGGGACATTTGCATTTTAATGGAATGAAATTACTGCAACAGAAGAACATGGTAGTCGGCTTACCATTGCTAGAGCAACCAAAGAAAGTTTGTGGAGATTGTGTTTTGGGAAAGCAACATAGAGATTCTTTTCCCATTAGAAAGTCTAAGAGAGCAAAGTATCCACTAGAGATCATTCATTCAGATATTGTGGTCCTATCACTCCCGTATCTATTGGAACGAAAAGGTATTTTATTACTTTCATTGATGATTATAGTCGAAAATCTTAGGTATATTTTCTTATTGAATAGTTAGAAGCATTAGAAGTTTTTTAAAATTTCAAGGCTTTCGCTGATAAGCAAAGTGGGTATTATATCAAGACGATCAGAACCGATCGAGGGGGTGAATACACCTCAAAAGCTTTTGAACAATTCATCCAGAAGCATGGAATTAGACACCAACTAAAAACAACATACTCCCCTCAACAAAATGGAGTTGTAGAAAGAAAAAATAGAACAATATTGAACATGGTAAGAAGCATGTTAAAAACTAAGTCACTGCCAAAAGAATTATGGGCCGAAGCCGTAAATTGGAGTGTGTATCTTTTGAACATGTGTCCTACCAAGACTGTAAAAGATGTCACACCTGAAGAAGCATGGAGCAAGAAGAAACCAGATGTTAGATATTTGAAGGTTTTTGGTTGTGTTGCTTATGCTCATGTTCCAGACCAAATGCGAAAGAAATTGGATGATAAAGGTGAAGTTAGAATCTTTGTCGGACAAAGTAATGTATCAAAAGCTTATAGGATTTATAATCCAAAGACAGGAAAAATGATTATTAGTCGAGATGTTGTGTTTGTTGAAGATTAATGTTACGAATGGACTAAGATCAAGAGGCCATTGTTCGAAAAACTAGAGAAGGATACGAAGTACATCAAGAACAACATCAACAACAACAAACTCGAGTAATAGAAGAAGCTTATGATGACAATGAGAATGTAGTAGAAAGAACAGAATTACAAAGACTAAGGAGAAACACGACTCAACCTTCATGGATGCAAGATTACATTATCAGTAGAGATGATGACAATGATGACTCCCTCATTCAATATGCTTTCTTCTCTCAAGGTGATCCTGTATTTTTCGAAGAAGCTAATAAAGATAAAAAAAAAATGGCAAAATGCCATGCAAGAAGAAATTAGATCAATTAAAAAGAACAACACTTGGGAGCTTGTAGATCCACCAAAACAATGTAAACCTATTGGAGTAAAGTGGGTTTATAAGACAAAATTAAATGCTGAAGGGAACGTCGAAAAATACAAAGCGAGATTAGTCGCGAAAGGTTATAAGAAAAAGGAAGCAATTGACTACAATGAAGTATTTGCACCAGTAGCAAGATAAGAGACAATTCGATTAGTTCTCTCTTTGTCGGCTCAAAATGGTTGGATTGTTTTTCACCTTGATGTAAAGTCGGCTTTTCTATATGGAGAATTACAGGAAGAAGTGTACGTTAATCAACCACCCGGATTTGTGAGGAAAGGAAATGAAAATAAAGTTTATCGACTTAAGAAAGCATTATACGGGTTGAAGCAAGCACCAAGAACTTGGTACACGCGAATTAATTCAGTTTTTGCAAAACTAGGTTTTGAAAAATGTCCCTATGAGCATACTCTTTATGCGAAAAAGAATAACAATAAGATTCTTATTGTTTGTCTATATATGGATGATCTAATTTACACTGGAAGCGATTCTCAAATGATTGAAGAGTTTAAGAAGCAGATGAAGCATGAATTTGACATGACAGATATTGGAAAGATGAACTATTATCTCCGTATTGAAGTTGATCAAACTAAAGATGGTATATTTGTTTCACAAAGAAAATATGTTAAAGATGTTTTGAAAAGATTTAAAATGGATCAATCAAAACCAATGAATACACCCATAGAAGTGGGAGTAAACCTGAGAAAGAATGATGGACGAAGTGAAAAAGTTGATAGCGCCTACTACAAGCAGATAGTTGGAAGTTTGATGTATCTTACTACAACAAGACCAGATATCATGTATGCGGTTAGTCTTATCAGCAGATATATGGATAACCCAACACATGATCACTTGCAAACTGCGAAGCGTATACTACGCTATTTGAATGGCACTAGAGATTAAGGAATATTTTATGGAAGACAAAAATCATATCTTGTTGGTTTTACGGATAGTGATTATGCCGGGGATATTGATAACAGAAAAAGTGCTTCCCGATACGCCTTTTTCTTGGGAAATGGAGTAGTATCATGTTCCTCAAAGAAACAACCAATTGTGACCTTATCATCAACGGAAGCTGAGTATGTTGCTGCAACATCTTGTGCATGTCAAGGTATTTGGCTTCATAATATAGTAATATACTCAAAATACTTGAATGCACGCAAAATGGTCCAACAAGAATCTACTGTGATAATAGATCCGCCATAACACTTTCAAAGAATGCAGTCTATCATGGAAGAACGAAACATATAGATGTGAGATACCATTTCTTCATGATTTGGTCAAAGATAAAGTGATAGATATAATCTTCTGCAAGAGCTCTCAACAACAAGCAGACATATTTACAAAACCATTAAGAAATGAAATGCTTAAAATGTTACGAGATAGTCTAGGTCTTTGCACCTACAATAGCATGGTTTAAGGGGATGTGTTAAAATTAGTAAATCATCAGCTCCACAAGTTATTATTAAATGTTCCTATTATGCAGCATTATTGAAAGAAGAAGAGATTTTATAGGATGATACAGTTATATTTAGGATGCCTCACTATATATATATATATATATATATATATATATATATATGTATATATATATATATATATGTATATGTATATATATATATATATATATGTATATGTATATAAATATATATATGTATATGTATATATATATGTATATGTATATGTATATATATATATATGTATATATGTATATATATATATATATATATATATATATGTATATATATATATATATATATATATATGTATATATATATATATATATATATATATATGTGTATATATATATATATATGTGTATATATATATATATATGTGTATATATATATATATATGTGTATATATATATATATGTGTATATATATATATATATGTGTATATATATATATATATGTGTATATATATATATATATGTGTATATATATATATATATATGTGTATATATATATATATATATATATATATGTATGTATATATATATATATATATATATATATATATATATATATATACATATATATGTATATATATATATATATATATCAAAGGTTTTATAGAAAAAGAAGAGTGTAATGTAATAGATATTTACATACATTGTAATAATAAAAGAGCTGCAGCAACAACTATATTGAATAAACTTCATATTTATTTTTATATAAAGGATTCTTCTCCTTTATTTCTTTCATGCCTCAAAATGTAAGGTTGATTCCATTTTCATAATCTTGTAAATAAATATTATCCATTTAGAAAGATAATAATAATAGATTTTATGTCTATCTTTTGAGAATTTGTTATCTATTTATTTTCTATAGCTCTATTTTTTTTAGTCTATTTCATCAAATTTGCTTCATTTTGATTTCTAGTTATAACTTAAACCTTTTCTTTTCAATTCCTATCTACATATTTAAGTTACATTTTTATAATATATTTTCTACATTTCTCTCACAATCCTATAAAATATATTTTTGTGTTATTTTTCTTGATTTTCAATCAACTATAAGGCAAATTTGGTGAAACAATGAGTATATCTTTTAGCGTTTGTTAAGTCAAGGTTGTAGTATATAGAAAATTTGAAAAACATAAGTGAAAAAATAAAAAAAAATATCAAAATAAACTAAGAATCAAACTTATTCCAAAAGTAAGCGTAAATTCCCAAACCTGAGGTTTGGGGCTGTTCGCAGTTAGTAACTGCGAACAGGTCAAAAAAGACAAAATAGTTGTTCGCACTTACTAACTGCGAACAGCTATTTGACCTAAAAAAAAATTAATTTTTTTTTTGCTGTTCGCAGTTAGTAAGTGCGAACAGCTATTTTGTCTGTTTTGACCTGTGCGCAGTTACTAACTGCGAACAGCCCCAAACCTCAGGTGTGAGAATTTCACGCTTACTTTTGGAATAAGTTTGATTCTTAGTTTATTTAATTAATTTTTTTTAGCCTACAGATTTCAATTGTTCTAGTATATATACATGTGTAGTATTTCCTCTATTTCTTTTAATGATTATAAACTATCCATCCAATACACTATTTAACATTAAATATTTTTTAATGTGCATGATAAAAAATTATAAAAAGTTGATATAATGAAAATATATATTAAACAAATCAAATAATTTATCACTTAACTATATTTTTTTCTTTACATATTCCGAATAAATTGAAAAATAAAATCAATAATTGATAATAAGTGTTTACTATTTGAAGTGTTCCCCCTAGTCCTGAGTCTCTCCTAATTTGACTTTGCTCTTTCAGACTTGAGTGCCTTTAACAAGCAGCATTAGGAAGCATCTATATCTGCACATTGCCTTAAAGAATTAAACATGATTTATCCAAATGCCATAATTCTTATCTACTCAAATTTTCTTGTCATATGATAAACATCATTTTTTTAGAATTTGGTTCCGATGTCCTAAGGTGTGCTTGGCAAAATAGCTTATCGGACAATTTTAATTTATTTTGATACAATTAGAGGGTTTGGTGGTCAAACCATCCAATGTTAATTTTTGATAAATTAGTTGGTTGAAGTAGCGTTTTGTCATGAATAAGCTCTTTTTGAACAAGTTGCTCATAGTATTGGGCTCAAAATCAGTTGTAGATCCAAAATCAGTTGGTCAAACTAGTTAATAAAATCATTCACTATAATCAGCTATCAGCCGTTTGCCAAACACCAAAGTGAATACATATAGGGAGTGTTACAATTACATCCGTGGGCTTTGTTCAATGATTTTTCAGAGATCAATGCATTTGACATTGGGAACGTTCTAAAAACCGCATGACAACAATAGAACTTGACATAAACAAAATTATCAAAATCGGTACTTAGTTCATTAAGTTTCTGTTTTCTGGTCAATCAGCTAGGACCAAACAACAAAAGCTTGGAGAACATCAAATTGAAAAAAATACGCCAAAGTGAACATTGGTTGAGGTGGAATGTTCATGGGACAATTGAGCATAAATGATGGGTTAAATTTGCTATGCATAGAGACGCAAGCGACAGAGTGCATTGCGCAGAAGCGAATGGTTCAAAAATATGCAGGGGAAGGCTGATCGGACGAGCCACAAAGATGCTCGAAGGAGCCAAATATGCTGCAGCTCACAGGAGGTTTATATCTTCAACTCAATCGCTTTTAGCTCATCGCTTCCACTCCTTAGCATTATTCATAATAATTGTAATAGAAATAATGAAGTTTTAATGAATTAAAAGAAAAGCTGGGATGCACTCCTTAAACGAAATACAAACCGGGGATGTGTTGAATAACGGGCCAATCTTCACCATCTGGTTGCTGATATCTTTGCTCTAAATCCGGACATTCTTCAATCCATAGTTGTTGCAAGGAAGTAAGGCTTTGGAATGATTGAGGAAATGATACCAACTTTGGACATTTTTTAATTGTAAGAACGCGAAGTTCGGAAAGATTTCCAATCTGCTCTGGCAATGCTGTCAAATTCTCAAGGTTGTGGATCTTAAGGCTCTCAAGTGCGGTTAGGCAAGAAACACTGTCGTATACAACTGAAGGTTCTGCATCACGAAGATTATGTGAATTCAGAAGGAATTTCAGCAGCTTCCCGTTGATTTCATCAACCTCCAACGCCTCCAGTCTTGGGGCTCGAGGCATGGACAGCAATTTCGGACATGCCTTTATAACTAAGCGAGAAAGACGAGGGAAATATTTGTTCTCATGCCCATTATCCACTCTAAACCAATCCTTGAGTTCTTTCATATAGCTTATTTGCAAGGACTCCAAAGCCGGGAAAAAATCAGTAAAACCTGCACCGTCTTCTGTGTACTCCAGAACATCCAAAAATTGAAGATCGAGATACTTAAGATGAGGTAGCCGACTGAAGAATGGGAGAACTCGACAATTGCCACAATCTTGAATGTTAACCTGAACAAGTTTATTCATTTCAATTACCGTCCATAGTGGAAATTTCTCTCCTGAAAAATCTGAAACAGCTAAATATCTAAGGTTTTGAGGTAAATGTAAGGCACCCAACAAATCGTCAAAATCAGCAGGAAAAACTTCATCTCGAAAATTAAAATGTAATGAAAGACGAGTCAATTGCTTATTATCCTTTAACGACACCTTCCTTGTTGCGGACGTTGCATCACTATGCCATCTCAAGAATCGAATGGCCAATTCTCCTCTAAGATGCAAGCCGGGCAGATGAGCTATTCCAGTAGTGTTACCCACCACGAACAAATTCAACTCGCAAAGAGACTTCATTAACTCGAAGCCTAGAGGCATATCCTCAATCGGACATTCCTTCATCCTCAAGTGTCTGAGTTTTTCCAATGTAGTAAAACCTCTTGGTAACTCTTGAAGACTTCCGCATTCATCAAGGTTTAGTGTTTGGAGATTCACTAACCTTGTTAAGGCGTCCGGAAGGGATTTGAAGCGGTTTCCTGCAAGATTAAGGTATCTTAGGTGTTTTAATTCCTCGATAAAATCAGGGACGCAGTGTATCTCCATATTTTTCAAGTCCAAGGAACGTAAGCTATAAAATCCCAAGTTTTTCCAGTCAAAATGATGTACTCCTACATCTTGCACTGTAAATAGCAGTGATCGCAATTTGCTCGCAGCAAGCAAAGATGGAAAGACTTTCTGAAGTTCTTTCCATGACTCTTCACTGGTCGAGCTAATTGATGCATGCATAATCTCATCCGTAAACTGAAGTTCAGTCCGATCAATTAAAATGCTCTCGTCATTGGATACATGTTGAGCCAATTGATGCACTAAATCGTGCATTTTGCAGTAGATGTTGTCATTCAGTGAGTCATCCTCCTCGGCATCCTGAAAAAGGTTCTTCCTTAATAACTCGAGAAAATACTGATGCCCAACTTCCTCATGAATACAAGATTCATTCAGCGGAATTTGATCAAGATAACCTTGAGCCATCCATAAATGAACTAATTCATCCTTGCTAAACTTGTAATCTTCCGGGAACAAGGAACAATAAGCAAAACATTGCTTTAGAGCGGGGGGTAAGTAATCATAGCTTAACTTCAACTCCGGCATGATGCTATTGCTATGTGCCGAATTCGCCTTAGAAATTTGAGCATCTCGAAAAAGTTGCCACTCCTTTTCACTCTTCTTAGAGTAAAGGGTGGTTCCACAAACCCGAATAGCAAGAGGAACATTTCCACATTTTTTCACAATATCTCTCCCGATACTACTCAAACGAGGATCACTCTCTTCTTGCCCTGGTCTACACGCTAAACTTTTGAAAAGCATCCAAGCCTCCTCGTCTTCCAAAAGTCCTAATCTATACGCTTTCGAATTGTCACCAACGACTTCAGCTACCACATCAGAGCGCGTTGTCAAAAGAATCTTGCTTCCGCTTGCACCGCATTGTAGCAAACTCATCAAACAAAGCCAATGATCGCGACTTTCATCCCATACATCATCCAAAACAAGCAAATATCTCTTCTTTTCAATCGACTCCACAATTCCCGATTTTAACTTTTGCAAAGGCAATTTATGATAACCCTTACCGGTAAATGAATTGAAAATCTTTCCAACAATTTCTTTATGGTTATTAAACTCAGGCACACAAGCCCATTTAGTAAGATCAAAATGTTCCTTAATCTTATCATCATTAAAAATCAATTGAGCAAGAGTAGTTTTCCCAATACCCCCAAACCCTACAATTGCAATAACAGAAACACAACCCATTACCGAATCAGACGCAATCAACATCTCAATAATCTTGTTCTTATCATCAATCCTACCCACAAACTCATGACCCAGAAAAAAAGAGGCAGTTTCCCTATTCTTCAACAAATGAGCAACAGGAAGTTCAAATTCATCAACAACAACCCTAATATTCAAATTCAAACCATCCATATCAGACTTAATACCACAAATTTCTTTTCTAATAGACTTAATTCTTTTAGCCAATTCAATTCTAGAATAAAAAGGGCCTGATTTCGAGAAAAAGAGGCTTACTCTATCGAAGATACTCAGTTGTTTATGCTGATTACGCTTGTCGACAGTAAGAACCCCATCAACTAAATCATCCGCTCTGTAAAGGGCATGTCTGAGTCTAACTAACCATCTCTTGATCATATCACCGTCGTTATCTTCTTGGCGTCTCTCGGCATCGTTAAGTCGAGCTTTAATCATTTTAATGGTGTCTTCAAGCTTCTTTAACTCGTATCTTGCTTCCCACCAAGAGGAAGCTTCATGATAAGCTAATCTTGCTAACAATTCTAAGGCTTTTGCAGCTGTATTTGACACTACTCCTCCTGCTATTCCGTCGCCTATACCTGCCATTTTCCAGTTCTTTCTTGTAGATTTGAAACCTCACAATGGGATTTTGATTTTGTTTTGGTTTGGTTTGGTTGGTGTATAGAATCCTAATGAATAGAGTTGGAAAATGTTGACTTGTCATTAGTGTTGCGTCAACTGTCGGAGGTTGGGCTCTGTTATTGTCTACTGTCCTACCCCCTCCCTCCCGCTCCTTCTTATCTATTATTAAGATTTGGTCCGTCACCCCTAAGTTTAGGTATTTTTATTTTTGGACAATAATTTATTATTTTCTTACACAAAATATTATAAAAAATGATCTTTTTAAGAGATGCATTAAATATATGGGGTAAATAATAATGCATCTATTCGAGACCGTCACACTCATTTTACATATTTTTATTTTTGGACAATAATTTACTATTTTCTTTCATAAAATATCGTTAGAGACAGTTTCTTCGAGATACGCGTCAGTTATATGGGCTAAATATCATATTTAATACAAATTAAAGAAAAAATAAGAATATATGCTTCTTGTTCTCAGGTCGTCTCTTTGAGAGACGGTATCTCACAAGAATAGCTGATTTTCTTTAATCTCAATATCTCATATATATATATATATATATATATATATATACATTTTAAGTTTTTTATTTTATCTATGTAATTTATTCTCTTTTTTTTATTAGTAATATCTATTTTTTTCTAAAATAACACTTTATTTTTCTTTGAATCAAAATGAGTGGGACAGAGCGAATAGTTTTTTATTTTGCAAGTTTAATTAAGAGAGAGTCTATGAAAGAGTGGATCGTGGAAATTTCTGAGCATGCTTAACATATTTGGCTAAAAATTGGGGCATCAATGTTAAATTACATAGTGGTATATGTCAAGCTGTTAGAAAGTTATAATAAAATTTGAAATTATGTAGGACCTTTAAAAAAGTTGTTAATTTTGATCTACTCTTATAAAAAAACCGTCTTTTGGTGAGACATTATCAAAATAAGAAATTCATATGTTAAAAATTGTAATACTTGGGCTATTCATTCCATGTCTAAAAAGCATCTAACGGTGAAAACGTCACACACAAGAAGTTAGGATTAATTTTTGCTCGGCTACTAGAGTGGATCTTAAGTTGTTGCCTAATAGAGACAATACTCTCTCCGTTCCATTGAATTTGAAGCATTTTTCATTTTGATTTGTCCTATTTGCATTATTTGTATTTTTTGACAATGGTCCACCACTTTCTTTTATTCTCATTTATACATTTTAATTCTCTTTAAATTTCATCCACACAATTCATTTTCTCTCTTTATTTATTACCATTTTTTTTAAAAAAAATTTGGGTTTTTCTAACTCATACCCACGTACTTTTAAAAATTCTCAGCTGTACCCAATAAATTTACCAATTTTCAATTGTACCCAATAATTAGTAGGGTTTTTTCTCACTTATACCCACGTACTTTTAAAAATTCTCAGTTGTACCCAATAAATTTACCAATTCTCAATTGTACCCAATAATTAGTAGGGTTTTTCTCACTTATACCCACGTACTCATGTTGGTAGCTAAAGCTGTTCAAACTTTGATCTTGGCTGACTTTTGTTATTATTACATCAAAAGGTAATTAAGCTTATTTTTTGAACTAATAACTTTTACGTTTCGTTTAATTATTGGTATTAGAACGTGTAAATGATAATGAAAATTTAAGCTAAATTTGCAAGAAAAAAACACGTGAAGGCTATTGATCATACTTGTCTTACTCTAATAATCATTTTTTTTATATAAAATTCAGTAAAATATTTGTGGGAAAATAGTAACCACATGTGATCTCATATCGAAGAATTAGAGAGGATTAGACAAGCATATAAACTTAATGGACTACTCCATTTACTAATTGATTTTAGGATGAAAATTCATCGCAATTGTGTGCAATCAAGTCTCATTTCCCTCCAAATGTCACGTGACTCTAATCCCCAACACTTCCTTTCCACCTTCCTTCATCATTTTCAATTTCCTTTTTCATTGAGCAATTCTAAAATGGTTACTGTTCAAAGAGTAATTCTAAAAAAAAAGAGTTGATATAAGCCATATTCACATTATAATGCTATTGGTAATTCTAAAAAAAAAATTCAAAAAATATTACTAACGCCTTAAATAAATCTAACTGTTGTTAAGTTGTCATTAAAAAATGGTTATTGTTGCTAAATTAATACTAATTATTGGGTACAATTGAGAATTGGTAAATTTATTAGGTACAGCTGAGAATTTTTAAAAGTACGTGGATATAAGTGAGAAAAACCCTACTAATTATTGGGTACAATTGAGAATTGATAAATTTATTAGGTACAGTTGAGAATTTTTAAAAGTACGTGGGTATAAGTGAGAAAAACCCTACTAATTATTGGGTACAATTGAGAATTGGTAAATTTATTAAGTACAATTGAGAATTGGTAAATTTATTGGTTACAGTCGAAAATTTTTAAAAGTACGTGGGTATAAGTGAGAAAAACCCAAATTTTTTTTGTTTGATTCAATTCTCATGACAAATGAGTACTTTTATTTTAAAAGACACAACAACCTATTCTCATCTACTGTCTAATTATTACTTCGTTGCTTTGCTTAGTTTCCATTAGCCTTTGTAGTTTACGATGAATACCTCAACCTTTTACGGAGTTATTAAACATCGTCATCCCTTTTTATTTATCGCCACATCTCCTTTGAAATTACAAATTTGTCCCTAAAGTTTAAAAAATTACAAAATTATCACTAGACTTAAAATTTAATTAACAAATGTAAATCACACTTAATAACACTATTAACACTTTAATTCCGAAGATTATTATTGCAACCCTATATATATTGAATTTTCAGACGCGTTCTTGTATGATGTACGAATTCAAACACGGTACTATCTCTCTAAAAACTCTCTATAAAAACGTTATTCGGTTTTAAACAAGCTGTTACTTGTAATCGATTAACTATGGCTAACGAAAGCGATTATGAACCGGATCCGGTACGTAAATTTTTCGATTTGAATCGGTGTAAATTTTTATTAAAAAAAAAAGTCGCACAAAACTAATGGACTGAACCATGGTTCAGTCGCACAAAATTGGGCGACTAGACCATGGGTCAGTTGCACAAAAATGGGCGACTGAACCATGGTCCAGTTGCACAATTTTGTGCGACTGAACCATGGTCTAGTCGCCCAGTTTTGTGCGACTGAACCATGGTCCAGTCGCCTAGTTTTGTGCGATTATATTTTTTTATTTTATTTTATTTTATTTTTAATTTTTATTTACATTATTATTTTTTTATTTGTTATTATTATTATTATTATTAATTTTATTATTTGTATTTTTTTATTATTATTATTCTTATTCTTATTATTATTATTATTATTATTATTATTATTATTATTATTATTATTATTATTATTATTATTATTTTCAATATTAGTATTTTTATTAATTTTTGTTATTATTTTTATTTATATTTTCATTATTAATGTAATTAATTTATATTATTTTTATTTCAAATTTGCAGGAGTTTGAAAACTTCGGAGACAACGTAGATTACTCCGGTAGCTTTGTTACGGATAGAGAATTTGTTTCCTTAGATGAATTACATAGTTGGGCCGATGCGATAACAATAACAATTGGTTTTCAATTTACACGTGCTTCTTATAAAAAAAAAGGACGTTCTAGAGTTAGTATGTATTTAAGATGTCACCGCTATGGTAATATTAGGGGTGATTTACATAATCTAGATAATACTGCCCGACCTGGTTCTAAAAGTAGAAGTTGCGGGTGTAAATTTTTGATTGTAGCAAGTAGTCTTAAACCAGAAGAAAGATCTTGGATGGTACGGGTGTGTCCTGGTGAAAAAGGAAGACATAACCACCCGTTCATAGTGTACAGAGATGGTCATGTAAGGGCGAATATGATCAATATAGATATTCGGGAGCACATACGACAGCTTAGTGCAATTGGAATGCAACCGGTCTTTATTATGAATTCTATTAGAGAAAAATTTTCCTGGTTTTTTTACAAGTATGAATCAGATATATAATATTAGGCAATCAATAAGGAGAGAAGAGATGGAGGGTAAGACTCCCCTTCAACACTGTCTTTATATGGCCACAGAACTTAATTATGTGGTCTGGACAGACTTGGATAGCGAAGGGGAATTGAGCAGATTATTAGTTGCAAATCCTACCTCTATCCAAATGATACGTACGTGGCCGTATGTTGTGCTGATAGATACAACGTACAAAACAAACAAACAAAAGTGGTCACTGTGTGAAGTGATCGGATTGATGCCAACGAATCACAACTTCTTGGTTGCGTTCTGTTTGATGCGAGATGAGGCAGCTGTGTCTTATTCTTGGTTGTTGCAGGGATTGAGAGATATTTTCGGCGCAGCTCAGACTCCTAGCGTCATTGTAACCGATCGAGACGAAGGTTTATCTACAGCTATTCGTGACGTCTTCCCAGGTAAAAAGGTTTTGTTGATTAATTATTGTCGTTCTATCTATTGAATATGTATTAATTACGTTCAATGTTGTGTTTTATGTAGATGTGCGGCATTTGTTATGCATTTGGCATATTGCAAACGACGTTGAGAACATGGTGGACAAGTTTTGTGACGGGAAAAAAAATCAACAAGGGCAAATATTCAGGAAAGGTAGATGGAACCCCTTGGTTGAAAGTTCTGCAATCGGCGAATTTGAAGAGAGATGGCAAGCGATCGTGAATACGTGGTCGGTTAGGAACAAAAAGGTTGTTCGGTATTTGGCTGGAACATGGATTCCACTTAGAGAGAAATTTGTGCGTGCGTGGACGAATGATTGTTTGCACATGGGTAACCAGACTACCAGCAGAGTTGAAAGCCAACACTCGTCTTTCCAGTATTACCTTGGTAGCGGTAATAGCTCATTCGATACCCTGTTTAAAAGGGCACACGCACAAATTACAAATCAGCAAGCCAGGATCCGACAAGCGCTACAGGAATCCATGAATTCTGTAGCAAGGTCGCTGCGACAGCATTTCTTTAGACCTTTATATCGCCACGTATCTATCTATACCTTGGAGCAGCTGCGACTTGAATATAACCGTATGTTAGAATTGGGTGATTTTGTATTTAACAAATGTGGTTGTGTACTTCAACACACCCATGGATTGCCGTGTGCTTATTATTTATATATGTCTATCGGTTCACACAGTGCTTTGTATGTGGATGACATTCATCAATTCTGGAGTACTTTGAGGTACACAGAGGTAGGAGATGAAACCAACAAAGGAGTACGATACGCGAACGCTGATGACAAAGAGTACTTTCAATCTCTAGTCGATGAAGTTCTAAAATCTGATCCCGCAGTTGTACGCCGAATGTCTTAGGTACTTGAGTATGAACTACACCCTGATGGAGCCGAAATACCTGAGCCTTACGCAAGTCAACCTAGAAAGGGAAGACCAAGCACAAGCAAAACCATGACAAGAAATAAAAGTGCATTTGAATATAGCAGATCATCTTCTCGGGGTCGAGGGTCTAGATCTTCATCCCGCGGGAGATCCAGTGGCAGATCCAGTGGTCGAGAAACGCAATCTTCAGTTGAAATTAAGTTTAGTTTCAACTTATCCGGTACATGACTTTGCTTTCCGTTATTTACATTACTTTGTTACAGCTTAATCTTATTAACCTTATTTTCAATTATTGCAGATGATCCAGGAGGTCGTGATTTTTCACAGTTTCCATGGCCTAATGACATCCCATTCATTCTTCCTCCTTACTTGTTTGACTGGATTGATGAGTTAGGTGATGGTAACTGTGGATTTAGAGCTATTGTTGCCACAGAGTTGGGAGGCGAGGAGGCATGACCTCTTTTAAGACGTGCTATGTGTATCTTAAATGCAAATGAACAGAGACTAATACCTAAGTTTGTATCTATCCCAGGAGTCGTTAGACGATGCTATATTCAGAATAGGTTCACAAGGCAATGGACCTGCTCCTTATATTCACTGGATGGATGCACCGATGGCATTGTACTCTGCAGCAACGTTTCTTAACATTGACATTGCTTATTATGGTTCTGCTGACGGTAACCCGATGTACAACTGTTTGGTTCTTCCGTTAAGAAAAGCACCGGGCGTGCATAGTGTAAATAAAGTTATACATATATGTTGGGTGAATGGAAATCATTTTGTTCAACTTTTAACGAACGACGATTCATCCCTACTCCCACCCATCCATCAATGTTGGAGAGAAGCAGTTGACAATTTTTCCAGACATAGTGAAACACATTTCACTAGTAGGATTATGCTCTGGAATAATCTATGCGGACCACGACCACCACCACGTAATAACAGCGCTGATGATGCTGTAAATTTAGATAGTCCATAGTTTTACGTTTTTTATAAATCATTATTCAGTTGTGTTATAGAAATAGTACACGAGATTCAATTTGTAGATAGTCCATAGTTATACTATTGTGTATAGTGATTACTATAGAAAATATAGATTAAATTCTTTGCGTATAGTAACGATTCAAATTAATAAAAGCATTGATGTAAACATGAATTAAATTTAATGTAAATAGCGTTGAGGTAAATCAATAAACGCATTAATGTAAATTAGTTTTAATACAGACTATGAAGGGCCGTGCCCCTTAATGCTTGCCATTCGGCAAATAAATCGTTACAATCATTAAGGTATACATCTAAGGCATGTCGTTCCTGGGGGTTCATTTCCGCGACAGGAGGTAGTCTCGCCAATAGAGCGAAGCAACTGGGCCATTCATTGAGAAAATTAAAAAAACAAAAGGAAAAATGGTGTGAACAAGATATAAAACAGCATCCAAGTAACACAAAGACATAACAGAAAACAAATAAATTTAAAATACTCACGTATTCAGCTCTGCTCTGAGATGGACCAGGACCGGCAGTCGATCCTTCGCCGGGGACTAATAACGGGTGCGAGCACACTCTGAACCAGTCAACGTAACTAGGTTCAGCCTCTGATGGAACAGATGTCTGACGAAGTGCCTGCTCACCAATGCGGGCACCATAGGGGAACCTACTCCATGCCTCCAAGTACACATTCGTTGGTCATATAGGAGGGGAACCTACTCCATGCCTTCGCTGGTCATATAGGAGGGGGGGGAATAGCCTGCACCAAGCCGACCTGTCGCACTGTTCGCTCCGGCAAATACACCTCGACGATATCAAAGCAAGTGATACCCCCGATGAAGGTGGTGCGTGGGTGCTCATTCAGCAACGCCCTAGGAGCAGAAATGTACGGAGTCCATTCCACCTGCATACAGGCCAAGTTAACAAATAAAAATAATGTAAAATTAAAAACACATGCATAACAAAGTGTGATGTAAAGTACAATACCTGAGTTTCCGTCAAGGAGTCCAGTACGCTATGGTAGTCCCTCGGCCTGTCCACCTCACGACATGGTTTCTTCGTTGACCACATCTCCGCCCTAGTCTTGTTTGGCACGTCTGCTCGGCGAGGATGAGGGCGGAAAGCGGGAAAGTACTCATAGATCCATGTATGGAGCAATGTGAGTCAACCCACAATGGTCTTGCAACCAGCTCTAGATGCCATTCCGAGCTGCCGATACAAGTAGGCCAAGGTCACCGCACCCCAGGCGATCTCATCCTGATCGACGTTCACGGCAAGTATCGGGTGAGGTCGCATGCCGGTTCTGATCTTATCTGCCAGCAAGGTAGAGCCGACGATAGCCATGTAGTAGGCTGTCGTCTGGGTATCCATGGCCTGGGACCTATGACACAGCTGCATCAGTTCAGTAACGTTCATGGAGCCGTTGGTGAATACATCACTATGCCGAAGCTCAGACATAGGCTCCCCGAATAGATTGGTGATATCGACCTGCCACTCCGCCTCAGAAGGCTCAGCCGGCAGAGAACCTTCAATAGCAATGCCCAGTATGCGTTGCACGTCGTGCAACCTAATCGTCATTTCCCCCATGGCATGTGGAAGGTGTTCGTATCCGGCTGCCACCTCTCCACGAACGCCGATATCAAAACACAGTCGATGTGCTAGTGCATAATGTACGGTAGTCGGCCGAGGAGAGTAGCAGGTAGAACATCGTACAACGCATTGGTCATATCCCTCAGTCCGATGATGGCCTCCAACGGCCTCTTCCTACTACGGCATTCCAGAACCGGAGGCGTACGCTCGGAGTCGTCGAAAATAAGTTTAGCTATGTGCCCGCCATAGCTAGGGATCAGTCGCGTATCTGTCGGCCCCCTGGGCTGGGGCGATGTGACTAACCAGTTCGTGCCAGCGGACTGTGAGCGCCTGCTCTCCTGTGGCGGCTCATTATCGATTAGACTATGTCCTGCACGCTTAGATGCGGCTGAAGAACTAGGGCCGCCACGTGCGAATCTCCTGTCGGGCCCCGGCAATAGTCCAGTCCAATGGGCGAAAATCAGGAGCTTGGTATTCAACATCATCAGTATCATTTTCCTCATCACTAGAAACCCCCCAACTGCTCTGGATGCTGCTATCCTGGTCATCAACAGGGGTTCGCACTAGGTCCAGCGCACTGGACCTATGTGTCTGGCAGCCTCTTCCTGCCTAGCCCTCCTAGCAGAACCCGTTACCCCCCTTTCATGCGGGTCCCCTCTGAGTAAGGTAGGCCTAGAACTATTACCTCTCAAAAAGTGTCTAAAAAACCCTTTCCTTTTCCTTGATTACCAGCCATTTACTACAATTTTTAATAATTTAAGTAAATATTAATAATAAATGAACATAATCAAACGTTACGTTAAATTAACCACATGAAAAAAAATAATAATTAATTAGCAACGATAAAATTTAACTAATCATTACCAACAAATATAATGTTACTACATATTTATTATTACGATTATTAATAATATTATTGTAATTAATTTTCTAAATTCACAATAATCATAATAATAACTGCAAAGTTGATAAATGAGAAATTTGTGAAATTTGATTGTTGTAGAGGTAGAAGAATAACTGCAAAGTAATGAAAAATGAAGGGAGCTTTCAATTTTATGGGATAAATATTTATCATAAGAGAGGGTTGGGGAATGTATAACCTTCAAAATAGGGGAAATCATCTTCTTTTTCCTTTATTATTTTTATTTCAAACTTATTTTACCTTTTTCACAACTATCTCAACTATTTAAATGTATTTCTATTTGCTTTCATTTCATTAGTTTGACTTTATTTTCCCCTTAAATATTTACACCCATTTCAAGCATGTCTTAATAGATATTAGTTGCCTCTGAGAAGTACTAGGGGATCTCTCCAAGACTATATGATCTATAATTTAAGGCCTAACGATCCAAATATCTTAATCATATTTCTAAATTAAGGAAAACTGTTAAAAGCAATAATTGTCTTTTACACTGCTCTTTAGTGTATCAATAATGGTTGAAGAACCTCTTAAAATGAAAATTGGAAATAGGCAATAGAGGAGGAGATTGCTGCTAGAGATGGCAAAATAGGAGGGTAGATGAGGTATGCTCTTCCTCATACCCATACCTACCACCTACTCACTGGGTAAAGTTTTCATACCATTATGGGTTTACTCACTTTATTATTTATATTCACCTTATATACATTCCAAGTCCGCGTTATATACTTCATAATTCCCTACAAATTTAATTTTGTCGAATTTTGTTTAAACCATACAATATAATAAAATAAAAATAATATTCTTTTTTTGTCAATAGTTTTTAATAAAATATATAAAATTGTTGTAAATTACTATATTATAGATCTATGGTGTACTGCTATAAGGCGAAGCGAATAGGTATTGGGTGGGGCTGGTGGGTATAAGGCTGGGGGTGAATATGGGGCGAGTAAGACCTCATACACAACCCCTACTCCCATGGCGGGTAGGACTTTTTATAACCATACCCACACGCTATTCACCAAAATGATACTCGTATATATCCACCCCAATCGGGTGGATACAGTGCGAAACCTGTATAATTTTACCTGTTTGTCATTCCTAATTGCTTCTATTCTAAAAAGTAAAACATGGAAGAAATAAAATCTCCCGAAAGAAAAGAAAATATTGGGGTGCAAGTGGGCGTTCATCGTTAAGTACCATGTTGATGGGATCATTGAAAAATACAAAGCTCATTTGGTAGCAAAAGGTTATACTTAGACCTATGTGGTGGACTATTTAGAAAGTTTCTCCCCAATGAAAAATATTGAAACAACATGTGTTCTATTCTCAGTTGGTACTAATCTAAATTGGCCACCTTACCAATTTGATGTTAAAGGTGCATTTCTTCATGGAGAAATTGAATAAAAGATATACATAGAGGCATTACTATATTTTCCCAGAATTTTCAAAAAAGAGAGAGTTGTAACTTGTAATCTTATAATAGCCTATATAGGCTAAAACGATTCCCTTGAGCTGGATTTGAAAGGTTCACTACAATTATGAGGAATTTTTGGTACAAACAAAGCAATTCCCGACGCACATTGTTCTTGAATAAATGTGATAATCAAATCACATGTCTTATAATCTACGTAGATAATATGATCTTTACAGGAAAGTTAGTGAGATGAAAGAAAAACCTTCAGTAATTTCTTGATATTGATCGAAGTACTAAGATCAAAATAAGGAATTTTTATTACTCAAAGGAAATATATCCTAGATTTTCTTACTAAAACCATTTTGATTAATTGTTGACGAGCTGAAACTCCAATTGTAGCTATAAATGGGCTATAAATTATTGAAGGAGCAACTCTAACAAACATGAGACAACATTAGAGAATGGTTAGTAAATTCATTTACCTTTCTCACACCAGACTAGACATCGCATACATTGTGGGAGTTGTTAATAGATTTATACATCTTCACAAATACAACACATGGAAGCAATTATGAGGATCATAAGATATCTCAAGGGAGCCAACAGTAAAAAACCATTACACACTCTTATGTCTTCTGTTTTTCATTGAGAACATGAACATTAATTTACGAATTACACACAATAATGAAAAAAACGACGACATTGTTTTTATTCTTAAAGAAGTTCTCCAACAAACACATTTGTACATATCAATTTTAAAGAGTTAACATGAACAAACAACACTCAAGGCAGTCAAGTGACAGGGCGTGGACGGCTCGGGGCTTCAATAGGAGGACCACGACAACAACTGCAGCAAACACCAGGTGGTGCAGGGGTGCAACACGCACAAGCGGGGCATACATTTGGCCCTGCATTTACATATAAGTTTTACTTCATTAACAAGCAATTTATTTTTAAAAATAAATCATTAATAAGAAACCTATTCTTTTGGGATAAATTTAGTGCCCGCATTTTTCCTTGTCCTCTCCTTAGAGGGGGCACGGATATAATATGTCCGTTATTCTCTTCTTTTGGACCTTGACTTATGCGGAATACTAGATTATTAGACTATGATTATGACTAAATCATGAATGAATATTTTGTTTGTAATTAAATAAAACTCATAAGTCGTAATTGTTAAGAAACAATTCAACCAAAAAGTTATGGTTGAAGCGTAGTCTAGCTATGTTGTATATTCTAACTAGAAGTGTTCAACGAGGCGGGTCAACCCAACGGGTGAAGAGTCAGGTTACAATTTAATGGGTCATTAGCGGGCCTTGGTGTAAAGGGTCGGGTCGGGTCAAACAATTACAAGAATTGGTTTGAGAAAATATTTTACCACTTTTTTTTATTATTTTATATGATATTATTATATATACATAGGTGAGTTAACCCAACGGGCCATGAAGTAGAATAAAAAAACTATTTTATGAACTTTTAAAAACCGAGTCAAAGTGGGTCAGATTTAAACGAGCTTTAAAGTGCCCCGCCCCGTTTAACATTTGACATGACCCGCCTCAACCCGGTCAATTTAAATTTTGCCCCAACCTGACCCGTTGAACACCTTTAATTCTAACACGCTCTCTTATAATGAGTTGAGCCTTTTGGTCTAAATATGTGGATGTAGCTTAGGTAGTCCTCATATCTAGTGCTAAATATTTAACTT
Organism: Amaranthus tricolor; assembly: GCF_026212465.1. NCBI lineage: Eukaryota > Viridiplantae > Streptophyta > Magnoliopsida > Caryophyllales > Amaranthaceae > Amaranthus > Amaranthus tricolor. The sequence continues at coordinate 35,655,174 of NC_080048.1, read as the reverse complement.
GTAATGACGAGTTGATGAAATATAAAGTTGCAACTTTTTTCACATTGACTTTTGACACTATCAATCAACCACCTAAATGAAAAGTTTAAGTTGATGGATGAAGTCATATGGCGCTAAAAATTCCATTTGAATTTGAGAGGTTAATGAGATTCAATCTCATAACCCTTTTGTCACGTTAGCATTTGATCCCATGTGAAGGAACCAACTTAACTAAAGGATTAAACTGATGATTGAATCCACAAAATAACTTCAACTATTAACTTAAACTTTTGATTGAATTGGTTTATTAACATGGTACTAGAAGCCTAGGTCACAAGTTAATTAGGATCAATTACCCCTCCTTTCAAGTGAAATTATTAAAGGTAAGTATGAAGGAGATTTGTGCCACATTTACCCTTCTAATCCAAAAAATTAATGTATAAGGGGGTTTGATAGAGTATATAATTTATATTAAAGTATCAACCATCAACTTAAAGTTTTGGTTCATCACTATCTTGACAAATATTATGTCAAAAATAAATCTCAAATATTCAACCAAAAGTATAAATTAATGATTGTAGCAGCACTACAATATAGTGTATGCTCTATCAATAACAAAATGATAGTTAAAAGAAAATATTACTTGGAGGAGGAGGAGATGGCGGAACTGGTGGGTAACTTCGTGCTTCGCTTGATACAATGGAGGATAATATTGCACCACATATAATCATAAGAGTGAAAAATGTTTGGACACTTATTTTTGATTTTCTTACCATTGCTGCTAATTTGTTAGTTTATTGTAATTAATGGTTGATAATTTGAATATTCGTTTGTGTGTTTTGTAAAGAGTACTCAGAGGTATCATGCTTTATAAAGCAAAATATGAGAGGATTTCTTGTAATTACATAACAATGTTAAATAACACTAATATTGAATAATAGTAATTAATAATACATTCATAACTACTTTTATATAAAAATTATAGCCGTAGTATTTGAATGCACATAGTTTGCATTCACATTAAGATAGCAAATGATATAAACCGAAATGTATGAAAAAAGACTGATAGCTGATAGCTGATAACTAATAATTAATATGAATGATTTAACCAGTTGATTTAAAATACCTGATTTATAACAACCGGTTAAAACTTAAAATTATAACAAGCTTGCCACATATCATCATTATATGGTTTGACCATCGTCTAATCTTCGACTTGTAAAAATCAAGCTAAAATTAAATAATAAACCATTTAACAAAATACTCCCGAATTAACTTTGTTATTTGACTTCCATGTAATTCTTTAGATACATCAATCACAAAGGTTATTTTACTTGATTGGTGTACTTGATTAATTTATTAGGTCAAGAAAATAATTGTCATTTGGATCACCATTGCATGCATTGGTCGGTGTTGACCGAGATCGTACATCTTGCCTATGAATATGAAAAATAATGCATCATTTAAATACAAAAATGTTGATTTTAAATGTCGCCCTTATCTATGTTTACCAAATGGTGCTTATTTTAATGGGTTGTCACATTAACAACCAATAATGTTATATAGAACACGATACTCCCTCCCTCATGTATAAAATATGACTTTTTAAAATTGGTAAAGTTAAAAGAATATAATATAAGACGGTTTGTCTAATATTTTTTGTCGTCATTATCATCATATCCAATTCATTTCGTCTATAAAAAAAACTATGAACAGGATTTGAGGAGGGAAGGAAGACAACAACTCACACCCATAAAGAAGAGCGCGACCAAAAAGTTCCTCAACTCGAGAAAGATCAAGAGAAATTCTTGTCTAATATTTTTTGTCATATGTGAAAATTTATTATGATATTAGATGTTTTTATATTTAATTAGAAATATAATAATTATTTTGAGATTTCTACAAAAGGAAAATATAACATTTTAGTTTAATAGAAAAAAGGAAATATTAATTTTTGATCAAATTTTATTTGTACTATATTTGTTTGTTGTGGTGGAGTACGTACGTATTAGGGTGATGCTTGGTTATTTTGACAGCTCACCAAATAATAATTGTATTTTTCTTGTTTTGGTATATATAGATATGCCTCTTTTGTATTTGATAAGTTTTTAATTTTGAATAAGAAAATAAAAGCTTCCTTCTTCTTCCTTTTCTGTTTGCCTTCTTCTTCAATATCAAGATTATTTTGATTTTGGATCTGCAAATTTGCAGTTTCACATGGTATCAGAGCAAAATTTTCGCTCCTACTGCTTCCGTTCTATTTTCTTCTTTCATCCTCTGATTTCTTCTTTTGCTTAATGGCTGATTCAGAAACGCCATTTTCCAAACATGCAGAAACACCTTTAACTATCAATGATGAAATTTCGTTAGATCCTGGAATTCCAGTTCAAAGCAATATGAATTTCATTTTTGATGATCCTTATTTTCTTTCTTCATCTGACATTTCACAACATTCTATTGTTGCTCTTCTTTTTTCGGGATCTAACTATGTTAACTGGAGTAGATCTGTGAAGATGGCTTTATATGCAAGAAATAAGGTGAGTTTCATTGATGGAACTCTTCTCAAACCATCCGCTTCTTCCTCTGATTTCAAGAAATGGATCCGGAATGATTACATTGTAAGATCTTGGATTATCAATTCCATGGAGAGAGGTATTGCAGAAACCTTCATGTTTGTTGATTCAGCTTATCAATTGTGGAAAGAAATTAAAGATAGATATGGTCAAAGCAATGTGCCTCAATTGTTTGATCTACATAGGTCTCTTTTTCTTATTGATCAAAAAGATTCTTCTATTACTGAGTATTATGCTAAAAAAAAGAGAATATGGGATGAAATTCATAACCTAGAAGGTTTTCCTGATTGTTCTTGTGGTATTCTTGCTAATTGTTCTTGTGGTATTCTTAAAAAACTCTTAGATGCTGACAACAGAATGAAATTAATTCAATTTCTTTCCGGTATCAACCCAGCATATGATCAAGTTAAGACAAATATTCTTAGCACTGACCCTTTACCTAACATCAATAAGGTATATCACATTTTACAATCTGTTGAGAGACAACATCAGAATAATCTTTATTCAAGTCATTCCAATGATATTAGTGCTTTTGCTGCTCATCAACTCAAACTTGATAATTCTACTGCTATGAGGAAGGATTTCAAGAAACCTAAATTTGAAAGAATTTGTGAGCATTGTAAAGGTAAAGGTCACACGATTGATCAATGTTTCAAGCTTATAGGCTATCCTGAGTGGTATGCAAACAAGAAATCCAAATCAGTTTCTAGAACAGCTGCTAATGTTCAAGTTGACAATGCTCCTATTCTTGGATCCGTTCCTTGTTCTGGTTCCTCTGCAAAGATGCTTTCTACTGTTATTGATCCTCAAATGTTATCTGTTGTATGCAAGGAAGTTATTAAATGCATGAATCAATCTTCTATATCTACTGATCCTCTTACTTCTTCTTATACTAATGTGAACTCTGCAGGTATTTTTTTTATTTCTCATGTTGCTTCTACTTTTCCTAACATTTCTGCCAATTCTTGGATTATAGACTCTGGTGCTTCAGAACATATGTGTTCTAATTCTACTCTTTTTACTTCCTTCCACTCTTTACATTCTCCTATCCTTGTTGGATTTCCTGATGGCTCTACTACTAATGTCACTCATTCTGGATCTATAAAACTCACTTCTGATATCATTCTTAACAATGTTTTATTTGTTCCTTCTTTTAAACACAATCTTTTATCTGTTGGTCAATTACTTGACAATAACAATCTTCTTGCTAAATTTACTAATCATTCTTGTATTTTTCAGGACCTTACAACTAATGAGGTCAAAGCCACTGCTAGCAGAACATCTGGCCTATACCTCTTGTGTTCTTCTGCTTCTTCACATCATGTTTTTCCTAATAATCTTGTTGTAAACACTGCACGTTCTTCCTCTAGTCTTGATTTACTTCATGCTAGATTAGGTCATGTTTCTTTTTCCTCTATGAAACATATCCCTCATGTAATAATCAATAATAATAAAGAGAATTTCCATTGTGAATCTTGTATTTTAGGCAAACATCATAAATTTCCTTTTCCTGTTTCTTTTTCTCATGCTTCTACACCTTTTGCTCTTATTCATATTGATCTTTGGGGTCCATACAGATCACCCTCCTTATCAGGAGCCACATACTTTCTTACTATTCTTGATGATTACTCTAGAACTACTTGGACACATTTACTTCACAGTAAACATCAAGTTTTTCATATCATATCTAATTTTCTTTCCTATGTCTGCAATCAATTTAACACGACTGTTAAAATCATACGAAGTGATAATGGCACTGAAATTTTCAACCAATCTTGTTCTTCTCTTTTTGCTTCTAAAGGCATTATACACCAAAGAAGTCTTCCTGGTTTACCTCAACAAAATGGCAGAGTTGAGAGAAAACACAGGCATCTTTTAGATATAGCAAGAACTCTAAGATTTCATGCTGGTTTACCTATTAAATTTTGGGGTGATTGTTTACTTACTGCCACATATCTCATCAATCTCATGCCCACCCCTGTCTTAAATTGGAAATCTCCATATGAATTACTCAAAAACAAACCTATCAATTTTGATCATCTCAGAGTTTTTGGTTCTTTATGTTATCCTGCTCACAAAACTAATGATAAATTTGCTCCTAGAGCTAAAAGATGTATTTTTCTTGGTTATCCTTATGATCAGAAGGGATACAAATTGTATGATTTGGATCACAACAAAATTCTTCTTAGCAGAGATGTTATCTTCAAAGAAAACATTTTCCCTTATAAACAACAAGATTCTTTTAAATTTTCTTCTCAGCAAACTGAGCCAATTTTTATTTCATCTGATACCCCTGAAGATATTTCTAATTTCCAGCAAATTCCTTCTATTAATCCTTCTTCATCTCCTTCTTTCACTTCTCCTCCAACCATCAATCCTTCTTTTGCTTCTGATTTTGATCAGCAAAATAATTTCATTCCTTCCCCTGATTCTTCTCCTCTTCTTCCTAATCCAAGAAGATCTTCCAGAATCCCCTCTTTACCTTCTAAATATAAAGACTTTGTAACCAATATTCCTAACATCAAACCTTTAAATACTCCACAAGATGTTTCTTCTCCCTCTTCCTTATCTTTTAATGTTCACACTGAACCTTCTCTTTAACATATGTCATCTGCTGACTTAAATAGTCTTTCTTCCATGCTCTCTGTTTATGAACCCACTTCCTATAATAAAGCAAAAAATGATCCTAGATGGATTAATGCCATGAACAAAGAACTTGAAGCTTTGGAAAACAATCATACTTGGGATTTAACTTCTTTACCTCCTAACAAAACTCCTATTGGTTGTAAATGGATTTACAAAATTAAATTTCAACCTAATGGCACTATTGAAAGATGCAAGGCCAGGTTAGTGGCTAGAGGTGATAAACAGATAAAAGGAAAGGACTATAAATACACTTTTAGCCCTGTTGCAAGGTTTACCACTGTAAGAACTCTTATTGCCATAGCTGCTGCTAAACACTGGAGTATTCAACAGATTGATATTAACAATGCCTTCTTACATGGCTACATATCAGAAGATATATATATGCATCCTCCCCAAGGGTATTCCAAGGCCCTAACTGGTCAGGTATGTAAACTTAAAAGATCTCTATATGGCCTTAAACAGGCTTCCCGACAATGGAATATTGAACTTAAAAAGTTCTTGCTTCATTCTTTGGGATTTATTCAATCCAAGCAAGATTTTTCTATGTTTACTAAGAAAGATGGAATTGATTTTACTGTTATTGTTGCTTATGTTGATGATCTTTTAATTTCTGGTTCAAACACATTAATTATTTCTCATATAAAATCTCAACTTCACAAAGCTTTCACTATCAAGGACTTGGGTGATTTGAAATTTTTTCTTGGCATTGAAGTTCATAGAACGTCAGCAGGGATTCTTTTGAACCAAAGGAAATATATTCTTGATTTGCTCCAGGATACCAAAATGGAAAATTGCAAAATCTCTCCTTTTCCATTACCTAAAGGTCTCAAACTTAGTACCTTAAATGGTGATTTATTGGCTAATCCAGAGACATACAGAAGACTTGTTGGGAAACTCCTATATTTAAACATGACTAGGCCTGATATTTCTTATTCTGTTCAGCAACTTAGTCAGTTCTTGAGTGCTCCCAGGGCTCCTTATTTTGCAGCTGCTTTACATGTTTTAAAATATCTTAAGGGATCTCTCAACACAGGATTATTCTACAGTTCCACCATTGATTTTCAACTACAAGCATATAGTGATGCTGATTGGGGAACTTGTGCTTATTCAGGCAAATCTCTCACAGGATACTGTGTTTTTCTTGGACAATCCCTTATATCCTGGAAAACCAAGAAGCAAAAGGTGACTTCCAAAAGCTCCACAGAAGCTGAATACAGATCTATGAGCCAAACAACAAGTGAGTTAGTATGGTTAGAAGGTTTATTACAAGATCTGGATGTTTTTGTTCCAAGACCTATATCTCTTTTTTGTGATAACAAATCAGCCCAATACATTGCCGAAAATGAAGTATTCTTGGAAAGAACTAAGCATCTCAAGCTTGATTGTCACTACATTAGGGATCATATTGTATCTGAATTCATTTCACTATCACACGTCAATTCCACTCTTCAATTAGCTGACTTAATGACAAAACCATTAGGGGCTGCTCAGCATAACTTCCTTTGTTCCAAGATTGGACTTCTTCACTATCCTTCATGTCCATCTTGAATGGGGGGTATTAGGGTGATGCTTGGTTATTTTGACAGCTCACCAAATAATAATTGTATTTTTCTTGTTTTGGTATATATAGATATGCCTCTTTTGTATTTGATAAGTTTTTAATTTTGAATAAGAAAATAAAAGCTTCCTTCTTCTTCCTTTTCTGTTTGCCTTCTTCTTCAATATCAAGATTATTTTGATTTTGGATCTGCAAATTTGCAGTTTCACAGTACGTATGAATAAACCAAAAATAAAAATTGTCTATGTCATGGGTTGAACACAATTAGTTAGCACAATTGATTACTTTTGAAGGTTTGCAGTTTCTCCTTAGTATCTTTTTTAAAAGATCACTACAAATTGAACGTACATAAGCTGGTCCAAAGAATTGTCTTTTAACCACCATAGATGCCAAAGTTATATTAAGATAACACAATTTATTGTGAGCATTAGATATATGGGCTAAAGAGCCCAATTAATACTAATTAAAAAAAATTAAAATGTAAGCTTTTTGTTTTGAGGTTGTCTCTTTAAGAGACGATCTCTCAAAAGAGTAGCTGTGAAATCCTTTAATAATAAATGCAAATTATGAGAGTAGAAGCTAGAATTTAATAAGTGCAACAATAATAAGTGACATGTTTCCTTAGAAAAGATTCATAAGATTCATTTGATTGAGGGGTAATATATAACGTTACGTTGTAATTGATAGTTGATTGGCTCCCTGAGATCGTTTATTTCTGGAGGAGTTGTTTGTGGTTTTATTATTGTTTGATTTGGTTCTTTTGGAGTTAAATTCATTTCAATTAGGTTCGGTTTAGTATACTTTTATTTTGAATTTTTATTGAAAAATGAAAAAAGTAATTTAATTTAGTTTTGTATGAAAACCAAATCAAAAAATAAAACTTACTTTCGTCTAGAGGTGTTTAAACTCGACCCGATTCGATGGACCCCCCAATCAAACTCTATTCGACTCGTATATGAACCACGAAAATATATCTAAAAAACCAACTTTTCTCAAATCAGAGGCTAATCAAATTCGAAAATGAATTAATTTTATTTTAAAAATATCCAAACTCGAATCAAACTGATATTAATCCGACAATGAAATATAGCTACCTAAAGAGAAGCCAAAATCAAAGTTAATTTGAACCAAATATGAACCCAAGCCAATCAATTATCCAAAAATAATTGATTAAGATTCGATATTTGGGTAACTAAATCCGATCATCAATAATTCGAGATGAAACTAAATTTATACGTAGATCAACCAATAGATAAACAAGAGTACTTTAACTGCAATACTTGAATCGCCATTGGACCTACACTAAATGATAACAATTTTTTTAAATTGCAACAAATTAATTTGCACTTCATTTGAATTTGGATGAAACTAATATTAGGGATAAATTAAACACAACATTGACCATAATCTAAATTTATGTTTTACGAATCTATGATGAGGAGAGTGACACTATCTAATATTTTATATTATTACAAACTAAAATAGATCTAATTATACTTAATTTGAACTCAAGATTCAATTGTATTAACATTGACTCGAATCAACATTTTCATCAACCATAACCGATTTCATCAAAATTAAAGTTAACCCGAAATCAAATTTTATTCGAATTGAAATCAACCCCTACTGAAGATCAACCAACCCGAAAACACATCTACCCATCATACACCCAATTCAACCCGACGTCTACCCATCCAAATCTTAATCAAACCCGTTTATAACCAACGCCTACTCAACCGACCCTAAAACGGTATAACATTATTTGAATTGGAACTTAATATTCCCTCTTATTTATCATATGTGTCCCATTTGACTTTTCACCAACTTTAGATTGTCAAATGGGACCACATGTGTAGGAGAGAAAGTCCAATTTGTAGTGGGGTTCAACACATATGTAGAAGGGAGAGTCCTATTTATAGTCAAATGGGACCAATATGTAGAACAGAGAGTTCAATTATAATAAAATAAAGATATCCAAAATAAAAATAGAACATTTAAAATAATTTAACTCAATATAAAAATAAAACATATATCCTAAATGGGAGGGAGTAATATACTAATCGAATTTGGCCTGAACTCAAATGAGAGTGAATGAAGTAATAAATATTAATCATTTAATACCGACTCAAATATCAACTTTCGGAACATTCGTTTGGACACCTCTACCCTCGCCCATACCATGATCATAATTACTTGGATAGAATATCATAAATTCATAATGATGAATCCAGTCTACCGGTGAACTGCGGAAATTTCCTCTCTTCGACTTGAAACTGAACTTTCACTCCCCGTTGCAGTAAATCAATTAATTCCGAAACAACCCAATTAGGTATTCGGTATTCCTATTACTTTCTAATTATTTTCCAAGATCAATTTCCCTTTCCATCCCCTCATTGATTTTTTATTAATTCCTGCTACTTCTGTGAATTTTACATTGGGGTTTTATTGATTTTGATTAATGGGTGTATCAAATTTCAGATGGCAGCAAATGCATCAATTGAAGAGCCGATTCCCACATCGGCGGTGTTAATGGCATCATCAAAGCACATTGGAATTAGATGCCGCGATGAAAATGTCGCATTTTTGAAGTGCAAGAAGAAAGATCCTAATCCTGAGAAATGTCTTGATAAGGGTCAACAAGTCACTCGTTGTGTTTTTTCCTTGTAATTTTCTTCCTCCTTTTTCATTTCTGTGCCTTTTCTTTATTGCTTAAAATTATTTTTCTGTTGGAATAGATTAATTTGTTTGTATGTTGCATTTATATGTCTTTTTGGAATTTGATGATATACTTTATTTGTCGATGGTGTTGAGTTTGTTGGGTGCATTTGATTTGTTGGCATTTTTTGGAGTTATGTTATGTTTGGAGTTGCTTGATTTGCCAATGAAACAACAATGAGATCATGTTAAAGCCTTAGTCTGAAAATATGGAGTCGGGTACATAACCAAATGATCGAGTTATTGGACATTGTTTTAAGCTTGAGGATAGCTTTTCTGCCTAAACATAGTTCTTTTATCAAATTTTGTCGTGCTATATGATTATTATTTGAATTAGGAGAAATTGTCGAAAATGGTTGAGCATTCTTGTAATTTGGTTCAATTCACATTGGAGTAGTTTGTTTTCAAATTTCAGAAGTTTAAGCTACAATATCTTTGTTTGGTTTGTTTCATAAGGAAGCCAAGGTCATTTCTTTCTGCTATTTGTCCTCTCTTGATGTAGAATGAGATTATGGATGTTAAGAAACATTTATATCGATAATATCTACATTGGATGGTGTTATCCCTCTGCGCTCCTTAGTAATCAATAAATGCTACTCCGTAGTCCCATGTTTAGTACTTTTTACCAACTTTTGAGATCTGTGATGGTGATAAGAAGCAAATAGAAAAGGGCTTAGTTTATGTGCTTAAATTTGTTTTATGAAATCCAAGAACCTGCGTAGCCTCTTAGATACATGGTAGTCCAATAAAAGCAATGCAATCGCTCTTTAAATGTTTAAGAGGTAACTTCCATGAGGACCTAATTAGAGCATGGTTCATTTTTAAATCATATGTATACTTATACACAATCAAACATTGATATGGATACTTGTGTTGCTTATGCTTTATTTGGTCAATGTCAAATTTTAGCTATAAAGTTGAGTTTTTTCTTTTTGGTTTGGGGGAGGGGGAGAAACAAGGTCAAAGGGATTGCAAAGGAGTGTCATTCTCCCTTATATGAACTCAGATTTTGTAGGCTTCAGGTAATTATCATAGATTATGCCTTTTTTTTGGTCATGTTATATGCAAGTAAAGTCGCAAACTCGTAAATAAAAATGTTGTTTTGCTTTAGAAAAATGTGGGAGTGATCGAACATTGCAAAGTACAAGAAAGGTAAACTATGATAACACAAGTGGTACGTGAGGCAAAGTTATTAGTGTACAAAGAAATATACAATAAATTGGACTTGGCTCTTGAGAAAAGTGGGAAAAAAACTTAACAATACGGTCAAACAAAGACATGTGGTTAGCAAAATTCTTAGTATGATGAAGTGTGTACAGGAATAGGATAAACAACAAACGAATCATCTCCAAGATAAAAAGATCAAGTATAGATGGAAAGAATACTTTGATGAGTTTTTCAATTGATGTCAAGGGGGGCGATATGAGACAACTTGACAAAGCCGATGGAAGAGAACGAAGAATTAATAAGACTAATAAACAAATTTGAGGTGGAAGTGGAGAGCGAATAAGGAGGATCAAATGGCTGCATTAAGAGCCTTTATTAACGCGGTCTTATTGAGTTTGATGGCAATAGTAATGATCCAAAGGTTATTATTAGAAGAGAACAATGTATTGGAAATTATTTTGAAATTTGCAGAGATTTAGAAGACTTGCAATTCAAGTTAGTGAAATTTAATGATTTAACACATTGCTCATCTAGTTGAAGTGTAAGTAACAGAGGGTTGTGCTACAAGCTGAGCCCAAGATTATACTTGGGACGTGTTTAAGCAAAATTTGCGTATAAAGTACATTCATTCCAACTACGATCAAAAACTTTGTCAAATGTAGTCTTCTGAAGAAAAGATCAAAATTAGTGTCTGATTATACTTTGTCAAGAAAATGCTGATATGAAGTTCGCTAGATTGATTGCTAGTTTTCAGTGATGTGTGAGAAAGGATTGAGCTACATTCAAACATATTACAATAGAGCTATTGATAATATCGTGTAGAAGCTAGAGTAAAAGCTCAAGAAGCCAAGTTCTTTGTTGTCAATGCCCTAGCATGTTAGTCAAGCTATTGAGCCCAACAGGTGCGCCTGGTAGTTGCAAGTCAATCATGGACATTGTTTGTGTTAAATGAAATGATTGTGGTCGTTATCGGAATATGTGTCCAAGTGCTAGAGCTTTCACTATGCGTGAGTGCTAGAAATACAATCTGTATTAGTTTCCAACAAGTTTCTGTTAATGCTGGGTGATGCTGGTAAATAATGGCTGGAAGAAGTGCCAGAAATTGATGTAGTTGGTACTTATAAAATTGATGACGATGGTGGTTGAAGAGTCTGTGGCTCTTTTGTTGATGCATGTAAAGACAGTTGGGAGTTGGAAAACAATGAGGAGTTTCATGAGCAGTTTTATCATGAATACATTGCATACTTATTGATCATGAAAAATTTACTTGCATCCGCTTTAGGATAGTAAAGATCAACGTGAAATCATTTTGACCTACGACCTAATAATTTTAGAAATTAAGTAACCTGCATTAACCAAGATTTGGTATTGAAGATGACACTTCCAACTACTAGACATCCAAGATTATGGAAAATGAGGTAGTTAGATGCTAAAGGTGAACTCTCTAAGCAATGGCTGGCAATGTATTCATTGGCTTCATACAAATATGAGATTGTGCTGAATATGGATGCATGTCATATATTAATGGGTAGGTCTGGGCAGTTTGTATCTATGATAATGGTATCAAAAAGGATTTAATGCTGCTATCTCTTAAAACAGTTCCTCTACTAAAGGTTAAAGAGCAACATGGAACATTTTGTGGGAGAAGTTTGACCCTACTAATGAATGTTTCAAGGTGTCTAACAAAAGCAGTTTATGTGGACATAGGTTCAAGGTGGGTGTTCTTGTGTGGGTACAGTTTAAGCATGCTAAAATAAGTAGCAAGAGGAATGTAGAATCTAAAGATGTAGAGTTCGTCAAAACGATCACCTAATCTTGTCCAAATGTTTACAGAGTAACAATGAGAGGACCACATGGTGTTTAGTTTTTCAATGCTATGGATCCTTTATAAACCATCCATAATTGAGATCAATTCTTCTGAAAAAAAGGGGGGAGAGGATGTACATAGTTCACACGCAATTGGTGCCCGTGAGATGTATACAATAGTTATAGTTGTTGGATGAGGTTAGTAGTAATTGCCCAACAGCATGGTCATGAAGAAGCAAGCAGCAAGCAATGATTAGCAAGGTCAGCAAAGGCAAGTAGTGCTACAAGCAATGAGTATGCGGCCCAGCAACAAAGAGCAGTGGGCAGCCAAAAACCAGCGACTTGGCGCTAATCACGGCGCTACAGGCGCAGTGGATCGCAGCTGAAGTGAAGAGTAGGTTGAATGTGCAAGTTCAACATTACATTACTACCACTCAATATCTTATTTGCTTTGTAGTTTAGCTAGAAGTTCAGTTTTAAAAAGTGTGCCTAGCGACACTTAAGGTAAGTGTCTTAGGCGGGTGATGGGTTTGATGCCTTGATAGGGCTAGTTGAGGCAATGTTTTCAAGTGAGCACCTCATAGCGCCTTATAGTGCCTATATATTTTGTGGGCACCCACCATGTACGTTTTTTTTTATCTTCTTTTTAGTTTCTCTTTTCTTATTCTTTATGTCTCTTCTGGTTTTTGTGGAAGGGTTTTAATTTTTTTTGATTTCAGGCGCCTCACACTTAAAGGCTAGCATGTATAGCCTAGGTTGTAGATAGAGGTGTTCATTTGGGTCATCAGGTTGATTTAGGTGTTTCTAGTCGGATTAAAATCGAGTTTTGTGTCCATATTGTTTTTTACATAATTGTTTATCATTTTTAACTAGTCAAATCGGGTTTGGTTACAAGGTCAGGTAAGATTCGGGTCATCCGGTCTGCTCTGAACACCTCTAGTTATAGAAACCCTTAATGCCTAGGACGTCTCAGGGCCCTTATGCCTTGTAAAACTAAGACGAGATTAAAATACTAGTGTGCGCACTTAAGCTTGTTTCAATCAATTAGTAGCTACATACAGTAAACGTAGTAGCTTTGATCCCATGTATTCAACTGTGCAGGCTGAGGGACCTTCACCAGAAGTGCACAAAAGAGATGGATGCATACGGCCATTGCATGTATTACCACACAAATGAATTTGATCTATGTCGCAAAGAGCAAGAAGCGTTTGAGAAAGCATGTCCTCTGGAATGATGGGAAGTGTGGCAGATCACAGCTGGATTATATGCTGATAGTATTTAAGCTGATTCCTGCTGTTAACTCTGTTGAATCGTCGAACAAAGTTGGTGATCTCCCAGGAGAGATTCAGAACTAATAAATTTTTGTAATGGTGGTTATAAAATCACCATGATTGTGGTATTTTTTGTCTCTTTTGTTGATCATACTGATGGTTTGTTTTGTCTCCCAAGACAGCAGAATACAAATTTTATTTTTGCTGCTTCGTTAGATCTAATATGCCATTAAGCTGTGAAGTTAATTATCCTTTATCCTACATTGGGTATTGATTGACGAGGGACTCTTTGGTCGCATTCTTTTTTATTAATATGGGTTGTCATCTTTTTTTCCTTCTAAGATCATGATCATTGTTCCTATGGTATTGAAGTTGGTATTATAGTTGGTATTTTAACTATTAAAGATGGTGTTTTAACATGTTAAAGTTGGTTAAAACGCCAATTTTAAAAATCAACTTCAACAAGTTAACATACCAACTTCAACAGGTTAAAGCACGAATTTTAATAGGTTAAGCTTTTAACTTTAATAGGTTATAATATCAACTTTAATAGGTTAACAGCTTAAAGTTAAAATAACAATTTAATATGTTAAAATGTCAATTCCAAATACCAATTTTAATAGGTTATAACACCAACTTTAATACTACCTCCGTTTTAATGACTTTGTCCCAATTGATTTTTTTGACATTATTCACATCACAGTTCACTTTTAATTTGTATTTTATTCTTAATCTATAAGTTAATAGTCAAGTGAGGTCTTGTTTGATTTGTCTTGACGCAAGGATTATTAATATCAACTTTTTATAATTTTTAAGTATGTACCGTTAGAGATATTAAGATTACAATATATGTCTTGGCAAACATGCCCAAATAAAATGGGACAAAGTCATTGAAATGGAGGGAGTAGGATATAAAACCAATTTTAATAGGTTATAACACCAACTCCAAATATATTATAATACTAACTCTAAATACCAACTTTAATAGGCGATAGCACCAACTCTAAATACCAACTTTAATAGGTTATAACACCAACTCTAAATAACAACTTTAATAGGTTCTAATACCAACTTCAATAGGTTATAATACCAACTTCAATAGGTTATAACACCAACTCCATATAGGGTTATACAACACGCATTTTTTTGGTAGTTGTTTTTTTAGTAATAATGGGCTGATGTATTTGAGACGCGTCTTTTATATAAACGATCTCATGTAAGAATTTGTGTATTCCATAAATCAGAAATTAGGATATTCATGCCACCTAGACCCTTCAAAATTTGATCTGACAAGAATCCGATCGGAAATTTAGTGGGCCATAACTTGAAAACTTGATCGGTAATCTATTCGGTCAAAATTTGAAGGAAAAACAAATTGATTGTTCTAAAATTTCTAGGTATATAGCTTGTGAATAATATGACTTGTAAATGAAAAATAAATGACTGTAAAAAAAATATTGTTGCAAATGTTTAGATGGCGAGGAGACGAACCGGAGGATAATGATCAAAACTCTAAATTGGTTCAGGAAAATAAGAGAAGCATTGATTAGAGTTTTCGCGCTGACACAAAATATTTTGGGAGGAATGAAAGTTTCTCTTCCAAGTAAAAAGTTGATTTTTTTGATTATGAGTAAGCATTAATTATAGTAAACGGTGAGTAGTAGTAATTTTTAAAATTTTTTTTATGAAATAACACTTAACTTTTGTAAAAGTAATTATAATATTACTAAGCTAAAAACGTTCAGTTTTTCGTTAACTATGAAAATGACATAAATATTCTTATTTTATTTCATTAAAAGTCAACACCTCCTTTGTCTTTCATTTAATGTGTTCTTGCTTTTCCATTAATGTTCTTCTTTCTCCTAACCTTAAACCATGTCCTCAAATTCTATACACTCAACAATTTCTTCAAGACCTCCAACGAGAAAGAAAACTGCAATTGAAAATCTCAACAGGAATTATCCCTGAAAGTGAATTAAAACTAAGATCAATTGAATTTTAATGAGATAATTGACCAATTTCTGCGCTTAAAGAACCAGATCTGCTATATTTAGACAAATTAAGAGAAATTACATGTTGGGTTTTTTGTCACATTCAATACCTACCCATGAACAAGGGCTGAAATGGGTATTTTTCCAGCTAAGTTTCACTGAACTTGGAACAATCCAGTGAGTTAATAGTGATTTTAAAGCTAATTCATCTGAATGTAAATCATATGCAATTCGAAATAAAACAAGCAAGAAAAATAACAAGAGAATGGAAAAACTGCAGTAGTTTGTAGCTTCCGCCATTAAAATGTAACAAGGGTAAGAGATAGATGAAGAAAAAAGTACCAGTTTGGGAGTGAGGGATTACTTCACGTAGAGATTGAAAGAAAAAACAAAGGAAGCCATTAAAGCTTTGAGATTCTGGAGTTATTAAAACGGTGTATGTTATGAATGGTAGTATACTAATGTGATTATAAATGATACTATACTAATGTGTGACTTGAGTGCACATTAAAGGGTTGAATTCATGTGTGTGACTCTTGAGTTGTGGAATCCAAAAGGGTGTAATAAGGTGAAGAGTATTCATGGGAATTATTGGTGTTAATGAAGATTAAGGTGAAGAGTCTCATGTGTGTGACTCTTGAGATAATGTCTTTTCAAGTTCTTAGAGTTATTTCATAGTATTCATTACCCTAAATTAACTATGTATTTATGTGAGCCATTCATCTTCAAGTACCTAGCACTATAAATAGGGCTCTCATACCCACACTTCAAGTATGCAAAACACATCAAACACAACCCTTAAGCCAAACACATAGCCTATTGTTGTTATCTCTATCTCAATTGTAATTCTTCATATTGAAGTGTTGTTTGTATTCATTTGATATAATATAAACATAAACTACACACCACGGAGGACGTAGCCATCATTGGGTGAACCTCCTTAAATCTTTGTGTCCTTGTTTGTTACTTTGTCAAACTTAATTTTGCTCATTGTTGTTTGTTCTTAACATCGTAAGTATTTGGCGATCGTTCTCAATTGGTATCAGAGCCAAGGTTATTTTGCGGTGTTTTAAGAAATTATTACTTGAAAATCATGACTACAATGAAGCTCGATATTGAGAAGTTTGATAGGAATGTAAACTTTGGCTTATGGCAAGTCAAAATGAGAGCCATTTTGATTCAAAATGGTGTGCACAAGGCGATTGATGGTGTAGAGAAGATGCCGGAAGGAATGTCCGCATCGAGACGGGAAGAGATAGACACAAAGGCGTTATCGGCAATCCAATTATGCTTATCCAATGAAGTTCTAAGAGAGGTTGTTAAAGAAACAACAACCAAGAGTATATGGGAGAAATTGGAATCACTCTACATGGCCAAGAGTGTTACCAATAGGCTACTTTTGAAGAGTAGACTCTACGACTTACGCTTGGAGGAAGGTAAACCTTTAAAACCTCACTTGGATGAGTTTTGTTCTATTGTTATGGATTTACAAAACATTGATGTTAAGCTTGATGATGAAGACTTGGCAATTTATCTTTTATGTTCTTTACCCCCTTCTTATAAAAATTTTAGAGAAACTCTACTTTATGGTAGAGATAATTTGAGTAGTGATGATGTGAAGAATGCCTTGACTCAAAGGGATCTCATTGATACACAATTGTCACAAAAGTCACCAAGCAATGCTAGTGACGGTTTGTTTGTAAGAGGGAGGTCACAAGAGAAAGGTTCCACTAGTGGGAGTGGAAACAAGGGTAAAGGAAGGTCCAAGTCCGTGAGGCCAAACAAAAATAAGTCTTGTAACTATTGCAAGCTTAAGGGCCACATCAAGAAGGATTGTTGGAAGCTTAAGAGAAAGCTAGAAGAAGAGGCAAGGGAAGGAACTAGCAATGCCAATGCTAGTTACGTGAATGATAGTGATGATGGCGATGTTCTTGTTGCCACTCATGAGTACAAAGGTAATAATGAATGGATTCTTGATTCGGGGTACACATTCCACATGACTCCCAACAAAACTTTCTTCCATACATTTGAAAGTGTTGATGGGGGAAATGTTACCATGGGAAACAACACCACATGTAAGGTTGTTGGGATTGGGAGCATTAAAATTGAAATGTTTGATGGGATTGTGAGGACCTTAACCGATGTAAGGTATGTCCCGGGCTTGAAAAAGAATCTTTTATCTTTGGGTACTCTTGATAAGATCGGGTGTAGAATCACTTGTGAAGGTGGAGTTATGAAGGTAGCCAAGGGTTCACTAGTGGTGATGAAGGGGAGGTTGAATGGGAGTTTGTATGCTCTTCAAGGTTCAACCATTCTTGGCTCGGCGAATGTATCCACAAGCACAATGTCCGATCGTGACACCAAACTTTGGCACTTGAGGCTTGGTCACATGAGCGAAAGAGGTATGTTTGAACTCTCTAAACAAGGTTTATTTGATGGAAAAAATTTTG
This sequence comes from Amaranthus tricolor, assembly GCF_026212465.1. NCBI lineage: Eukaryota > Viridiplantae > Streptophyta > Magnoliopsida > Caryophyllales > Amaranthaceae > Amaranthus > Amaranthus tricolor. Next base: position 35,637,018 of record NC_080048.1, on the reverse strand, counting down.
GGAACCTTGGTTTTTGTGAACATTGTGTTTATGGGAAACACAAGAGAGTTAGTTTTAAACCCGCCATCCACAACACTAAGGGGATATTAGATTATGTCCATTCCGACTTGTGGGGGCCTTCACGAACGCCCTCCCTTAGTGGTTGTAGCTACATGTTGACCTTTATTGATGATTACTCTAGAAAAGTTTTGTGTTACTTTATAAAACATAAATATGAAGTTTTTGATGTCTTCTTGGAATGGAAGAAGATGATTGAAAAGAAAGCCGGTAGGAGCATCAAGACCTTGAGAACCGACAATGGTCTTGAATTTGTTGATAGCAAGTTTCTCAATTATTGTTCTAATGAAGGTATTGTTAGACATAGAACTTGTGCAGGTCGTCCTCAACAAAATGGTGTTGCGGAGAGGATGAATAAAACGTTATTGGAAAGGGCAAGATGCATGCTAAATCAAGCAAATTTGGGGAAACAATTTTGGGCCGAAGCGGTGGCTACGGCATGTTATTTGATCAACCGTTCACCTCATACCGCCTTGAAGTTCAAGTCGCCACAAGAGGTATGGTACAACACTCCGGTAAACTATTCTAGTCTTAGAATCTTTGGTTGTCCAGCTTATATTCATGTAAATGATGGTAAGTTAGAACCTAGGGCTAGAAAAGGTATCTTTGTGGGGTATGGAGTGGGTGTAAAGGGGTATAGGGTATGGTGTAATGAATCAAAGAAATTTTGATGAAGATAGCATGCTTGTATCTAATGTTGAAAAACCTTGTAATAATGATGATAATGAAGCACAAGTGGAGGTTGAATCCTCCAATGTTGATAATGAGAAAAATGATGATGTTCAACAAAGGTCTCCTCCTTTGTCCACAACTAGGCAAAGAAGGAAGATCGTGGCCCCAAGGAGGTACATTGAAGAGTGTGATTATGTTGTTTATGCTCTCAACATTGCTAGCGAAGTCGAAGGGTTAAATGAACCAAGTACGTACAAGGAGGCTATGGCCTCAAATGACTCAAGCAAGTGGTTGATTGCTATAAAACAAGAGATGGAATCTCTTGCGAAGAATGGAACTTGGGATATCGTTGTTGCACCAAAGAAAAAGAAGATTGTGGGGTGCAAGTGGATATTCAAGAGGAAGGAGGGTCCTTCTAGTGATATTCCTCCCATCTACAAAGCAAGGGTTGTTGCAAAGGGATACTCTCAAATTGAGGGTATTGATTTTCACGAAGTTTTCTCTCCGGTCGTGAAACACTCTTCTATTAGGGCATTGCTTGCTTTGGTGGCGATGGAGGATTTGGAGTTACATCAATTGGATGTAAAGACGGCTTTTCTTCACGGTGAGCTTGAAGAAGAAATCTTTATGAAGCAACCGGAAGGTTTTGAGGTAGCTGGTAAGGAGAATCATGTGTGTAGATTGAAGAGGTCATTGTATGGGTTGAAGCAATCTCCAAGGCAATGGTACAAAAGGTTTGATTCCTTTATGATTTCACATGATTTTGTTAGAAGTTCTTATGATAGCTGTGTTTATCTTAAGAAATTTGAAGATGGTTCTTTACTATATTTGCTCTTATATGTTGATGATATGCTAGTAGCATGTAGCTCTTTGCTTAAGGTGGAGGACTTGAAAGAGTTGCTTTCAAGTGAATTTGATATGAAAGATCTTGGTGAAGCCAAGAAGATTCTTGGGATGGAGATTTTGAGAGATCGGGCTAAGGGTGTCTTATACCTTAGTCAAAGGAAGTACATTGAGAAAGTTGTTCAACGTTTCTCCATGGATGATGCTAAAGGTGTGTCTACTCCTCTTGCTTCTCATTTCAAATTGTCCAAGAATTTGTGTCCACAAACAAAAGAGGAAGAAGAGCAAATGGTAAGAATTCCATACACTAGTGCCGTTGGTAGCGTTATGTATGCTATGGTATGCTCTAGGCCCGACATTGCTCATGCGGTGAGTTTGGTGAGTAGATATATGTCTAATCCGGGTAAGGGACATTGGGAGGCACTAAAATGGCTATTGAGGTATTTGAAAGATACTTCAAATGTTTGTCTCATGTATGGGAAAAATTCAAGTGAGCTAACCGGGTTTTGTGACTCGGATTATGGTGGTGATCTAGATAATAGAAAGTCCACAAGTGGGTTCGTGTTTACTTTGGGTGGTTCGGCGATTAGTTGGCAATCATCTTTGCAAGATGTGGTTGCTCTTTCTACAACCGAAGCGGAGTACATAGCCGTGGCCGAGTCATTCAAGGAAGCAAAATGGCTTAAAGGTCTTGTTGGTGAAATGTGCAATAAGGTGTGTGAGGTAAGTGTGCATTGTGATAGTCAAAGTGCAATACGTTTGGCTAGAAATCAAAATACATTTCATAGAAGGTCCAAGCACATTGACATTAAGTATAACTTTATCCGGGATGAAGTTGAGCACAAAAGGGTGTTATTGAAGAAAATTGACACTACGGAAAATCCGGCCGACATGATGACAAAGTCATTACCTACTACCAAGTTTGAGTTATGTGTTGACTTGGTAGGTTTAGCTCCTTGCTTGAGATAATGCCCTCTTGGGCATTTTGAGGTGTGTATGTTTTTTGAATATGAAGTGGATTGATGAATGTTGTGACTTGGGTGAACTCAAGTCAAGGTGGAGATTGTTATGAATGGTAGTATACTAATGTGATTATAAATGATACTATACTAATGTGTGACTTGAGTGCACATTAAAGGGTTGAATTCATGTGTGTGACTCTTGAGTTGTGGAATCCAAAAGGGTGTAATAAGGTGAAGAGTATTCATGGGAATTATTGGTGTTAATGAAGATTAAGGTGAAGAGTCTCATGTGTGTGACTCTTGAGATAATGTCTTTTCAAGTTCTTAGAGTTATTTCATAGTATTCATTACCCTAAATTAACTATGTATTTATGTGAGCCATTCATCTTCAAGTACCTAGCACTATAAATAGGGCTCTCATACCCACACTTCAAGTATGCAAAACACATCAAACACAACCCTTAAGCCAAACACATAGCCTATTGTTGTTATTTCTATCTCAATTGTAATTCTTCATATTGAAGTGTTGTTTGTATTCATTTGATATAATATAAACATAAACTACACACCACGGAGGACGTAGCCATCATTGGGTGAACCTCCTTAAATCTTTGTGTCCTTGTTTGTTACTTTGTCAAACTTAATTTTGCTCATTGTTGTTTGTTCTTAACATCGTAAGTATTTGGCGATCGTTCTCAGTGTATTTATTTCATTTCTATTGAATGAAAGCTATTAAAGGAAAAACAAAGAAAGCCATTAAAGAAAAAACAAGACCACTTAAATTGAAGAGGAAGGTGGTACTGACTTTTAATGAAATAAAATAGGAGCATTTATGTCATTTTTATAGTTAATGAAAAACTAAACGTTTTTAGCTTGTTACTGTAGTTATTTTTACAAGAGTTGAGTGCTATTTTGTGAAAAAAAATTTAAAAATTACTGCCACTCGCCGTTTGTCATAATTGGTACTTACCACGTAAAATATCTCATTTTTTTGTCAAAATAAGGATGCATCAATAGAAGTAGTAAAATAAAGTTTTAATTAGAGTTTGTGATTTCATTCTTCCTATTTGTGCTCTCTTGTCCTTTTCTATATAAAAAGGATCCCTTTGTACTTGCATTTTATTCATTCACTAATAATAAAAATTCTCCCTTCTTCTTGCTTAATATCAAGTTCTTTGCTCAAGCCATCTTTCATGGCTGAATCCCTAAGCTTTCTGTACCAAGTTTAACACTTCATCTTTATTATTTTGTCTCTTGCTATCATCTACCAGTTTTCTCTCATATTAACAGTTGCTACTCTTCTTATTTTTATGTTATCCAATGCATTAGTTTAATTCTTGATGTCTTTGTTTGCATATCGTGAAAATATGCATTGAGACAGATCAAACAAAAATAATATTTGACTATGGAAACGTGTTGGGATGAGTTATCCCACATCGATAAATTGAAAATGGTGTGCACGCTTTATAAGCTATTAGAGACCTTCTTCCCATTGCCATATGGTTTTGGGATGGTATTTATCTCCTTGGCTTATGAAGTGTGTGCACTTGTGTCCCCCGTTAATATGCTGGCATTCACAATAAGTCCAGCCTAATTTAATAAAACGTTATGCACAACAATTTAAATAGTCGTTAATGGACAATAAGGCTAAAACACTATTTTTTCTTTTTTTGTAAAAAACTTGATGTTTGTCTGGATGATAGACCTTAGGGGATTTGTCGAAGTACAAGATATACTTTTGTCACCCAATCGCTAATAAAAATCTTAAGGTGCTTCAAGTCTTACATTGATATGAACTTTATACATGAAACGCTAATGAAAATTCCCTTCGTTAAACAAATTAATCTCGTGGGTCACAAGATGCTATTTATCATAATATGAGGAAGCCTACTTCTAATTTTTGAAAAAAACAGTTTAGGGTAAAATATGGCAGTTATATACTGTTTAAGTTTTAACTAATTTTATTTTGAGTTGTTTTTATGGGCTTATTTTACGATAAAACGGTCTCATATAAAATTTACTGGGTAGGTTTCTTTAGAAACACTGACTTCTTCAAAGGATGGCTCACTATTGGGTGTACGCTCAAATTCTAAATGGGATTCCAATACATGAAGTTGCCAATATGTACTTCTCTATGGCTCTATTGCACTAAAGCATAACTTGAAATATGTAAACACTCATGATAGGATGACTTCATTCAAAAATCTAGTTAGAAAATGACGCTCTCAATTCCATCATTTTGCATCATCTATGTGAAAAACCTCTCAAATATTAAGGAAAGATAATATCCCATATTATTTTTCCTTAAATTATGCTAAGTGTATATTTTGGTTTTTGGTAATGGCTTATATTTATAAATATGTCAATTCTATCTTTGTAAAGTAGCTTAGCATACATTACGTGGTCTTAGGCTAGAGTTTAGGAACTTCCGTTCATACTTTATTTTGTATGTATTTATAATCAAGCAATTCATGAATAATAAAAAAAGCATTCCTCTTACAACTTTTACATTAAATACCGTCAATTTTTCATTAAAGTTGGGAACTTTAAGCTTTATGGTGTGAGTTCAAGCTTTTTGTAAGTGTTATTTCATTATTGTATTATTGAATCATTAGTGAAACACATTGCTATTTGAAAGGTAGGTATCTAAGACGTTATTAAAACACTTATTTGGCCTCTTACATTGTTTGTCTATTGTTGTGATTTATTGCCATTTTTACTTATCTTCAGCTCAGTTAGGTCTTAAACCTTTCATTTCAATTGGGATCAATATATTATTTAAAACTCATGACATGTTGGCTCGACCTAAACTGACCAAAAATAAAAACAACCAGACCCTAAAATAACTCGACTTGAAAATGATTTAATCCTAAGAATCGCTTGACCAACCATTTTGTTAGGTATCCATGATTAACATGAAATTCAAATCATTTATTATAAGATTTTATTACTCCACATCATCATCATACCTACTGTATCTTGCTCATAAATGCTATGATCATCAGTTACTTAAGCAGATGAAAAATGGCAAAATAAACCCTAAACGTAGGAGGTTGCGGTTAACAAGATCCTTAACTAAATAAAAACAATAAATGAAAAAAAACGCAAGATAAGGCAAATAGCAACACATGACAAGATAAGACAAGTATTAAGACTAATAACATGAATCAAAGAAATACAAATAATAATCAATAAGGCAAAAACAACAAATAAAACAAACAAAACTATTTGATGATTTAGGACACGAATTCAAGGTTTCTATTTTCTAACCAACTTTCAATGAGGTGCAAATCGATCATTACTCTATATTAAAATAAAGTCGGGCAAGAACAAGATCTAATAACTTGTTCACTACGTATATTTTTTATGTTGTGGATTTAATCAGTACCAATTAAGCTAATATTATTAGGAACACAATGTAATTATAGATTGTAACATATTTTTGCTAATTAAATTCAAGGTTGAGATCCCTTGGAATTATTAGAACAACAACATGTGGAGATAATACAAACACCACCTTGCGCATAACCATTTGTTTGACATTGCTGATAACAATCCTTAGCGCTTATACATGACCCAATTGTAACACAAGGTGACTCTCCTAACCCTTCAGTTAAAGGCAAACCTGTCACATATTATAATAATAAGGATTTGAATGAATATTTATTACATAACTTTTTTTTTATTTTTTTTTTTTATTTTTGGCAAGTTCATGAACTGAAAAATTATTAACTATATTTTAAAAATAAGAAAGAAATAAATAAACCAAATTAGTTTTTAAAATATGAGTTTAAGAGATTTTAATGTTTTAATTCTATATCATTAACATCAATTGTAACTTCTATAAAACATCTATATCCTAGCTATCATTATATTAAGAAATAGACTCGTTAGTTACATTTATCCAACGGGTCATATAAATATTATTATTTTAATTTTAACCTATGAAATAAAAAATAAAATGTAATATTTTTGTTTAAAAGAAAAGGAGTTTTCCTTATTATAGTGGGCCAATAATAAATTTTTAAATCATAATTTTAACATTTTGTCTAAAAAAAATTAATCAAATATTAAAAGGTTATAGATAGAAAAACTAATGAATAACTCAAAAATTTACCAAATTTTTAGAATTAATGAGCTGAATCAGTAAAATTCCATTCTGATCAGGTTGTAGATTGAAATATTAAAATATACTATTATTATAGTATCAATTTTTTTGAGCCGGATCAAAATATTTGACAAGTATATAAATAATAAGAAAGCTATATTGCCAAAATAATTATGGTTTAAAATTTAATTTTCGAAGTATACTCTCAATTTATATTATCAAAAAATTGTCAAAATTATATAATTTTTTTTGTCAAACTATTTTATAAAATTTTTTTTAAAGACTTCCACTTAATGGATGATATAAGTTGACCCTTAAATTTAAGATTTGATCTAACATGTGCTGCTCTCGTGATTTCTACCTTTTCTAGTACCTGTTTTTAAGTTGATTTTAGCTAAAATTGTGGTCAAAATCATTATTCATTTGTACTTGTGTCTTAATAGATAGAGCATCTGCATGTAGAGCAGATAGTTTGGTATTCGACTCCTATTGAACACAGGTATCAGTTGGGGGTTTCTTGACTGCACGCATTTCTTTTTATTACTCCCTTTTTAAGAAAATGGGTATGATTTGTCTACATCTTTCAGAGAAAAAAAAAAACCCATCCAAATCCTACTTTGTGCGAAATACTAAAAGGGTCTTTTCCTTTTCCAATTATTCATTCATGCTCATCTTTGAGGACTTCATTAATTTTCTGACATATAAATCCCTTGAAATGGTAAGTTCGTCATGAAAATAAACACCCAATAATAATACTTCTTTTATTTTAATTGTTGATATTTAAATTTTTTTCACAAAAATACACTAATAAATCCTATTACTTAACAAAAATATAAATTATATTTACCTGTATATAAAAATAGAATTTTTAGACCATAAAAAATTTAAGACCATGAATAATAACAGGCTTTACTCTTACACATTTCTGTTCAAATGCAAAACTGAAGGGTCAACTCGCATTCGTTCGTTAAGTGGTAGTCTCTAAAAAAAGAAAAAACAAACTTCGTATTTTGACAAAAAAAGAAAAAACATATTAGGTATTTGAGAAAAGAAATCTATTTAGTGTTCCATTTGTTTTCATTAGTTTTTGTCATTCACTTTTTGTATAAATTTCAATACATACTTAAAAGTCATATAATTTTAATTGTGAGTTTTTAAAAATTCTAAAAGGTTGATATTTAGAAAATATATATTGATATGAATCCATCAAGATTACATATGAATATGTTTTTTCATAAATTGATAAGAAATCTTAGTCAAAGTTTGAAACTAAAATTTGTAAATTTTATTTGAGAAACAGCTAGTCTTGGGCGAGACCGTCTCAATATGGGATGGGCCATCTACCTCCCAGCCCAATCTCCATTAACATTTAAAAAAAAGAAAAAGAGGAAATATAAAAACTGCTATTTTTGAAAATGATATTCACGGAGGTTTAACATCAACATAGGAAAGAAAATTAAAAAGATTTGTACATTTAATTTTTCACAACTCTCTGTAAATCTCCAAGAAACTTTAAAAAAATTGATATTTCATTTGTAAAACTTCAAAAATCTCTCTAATGATGGTTTAATGAATGAATGCGACATAGAAACGACTTTATAGCCATTACAAAGAGATGTAGACGAAGATTTAATGTCAATTCATATATAACAATGTTAATTCTAACATATTTAATTTGAACTTAATGTGTTAGCAATAACTCTATTCAATCTGAATACCTATCTTTAAATCGATAATTGAACATTATAAGCTCAATATTGAATTAGATTATAAAAATCAATTGTCAAATCACATGTAATAATCTAACTAATAACATATTCAATTTGAACTAAAAACATATACAATATCTTTATAGACTTTGAATACTTATTTTTAAAATGATAATTGAAAGCTTATAGGTTCAAAATTAAGTTAGATAATAAAACATTAATTGTCAATTTATATGTCATAATTTGACTATTAAGATATTCAATTTGAATTTCTTACAAAACATATATAAACATGTTTAGTAATGGTGAAAACATAATCTTCAATCCCTTTGTAAGTAATATTCAAGTCCTGTGTTCTTGTTTTCTTCCTCCAATCCAATTCTCTTTGTAAGTAATTTTCAATCCTAAATTATTTAATTATGCTTTGAATTAATTTCTCATTTTTTTATTCTTGAAAAATCAGAATCAATAATCATAAAAGAAGCTACTAAAAAGTTAAGGTTGAATTATTTTAAGGGTTTTGAAGAGGAAGAATCAAAACCTTTGAAAAAATGGCAAGACTCAAGAGGAAGAACCAATAATCATAAGAAGAAAAAACAAAAATGACAAAAATAAAAAAGGAAATAAAATTGAGAAAGAAATAAGAGAAAATTTAATTATGGACAAAAATGGGGAGCTGTGACAAGGAAGATGGAATAAAGAAGGGAAGAGAAGTAGATATAGTATCACGCCCGAAATTGGGCTAGCCCAAAGTGACGGTCTCATAATGAGAACGTCTTGATCAAGTTTTTGAAAATGTTTTCTTAAACTATTGAGATTGAGAATATGCTATTTTCCAATAACTAATACTTCTATTCACCCTATGGACATGTTTGGATTGAGTGTAAATATTTAAAGGGGAAATAATGTCAAATTAATGAAATAAAAGCAAATAGAGATGCCTTTGAAGTAGTTGAGATAGTTGTAAAGAAGGTAAAATGAGCATCATATGATTTTTATTTTGACTTTTTTTACCCCTTTAAATATTTACACCCAATCCAAGTATGCCCTAAGTGTCCAATTTTTCCTTATCGGGTCAAGTTATCCTAAATGTCTCATTTCTATTTTGGGTATGTTAACATTACCAATTTACCCTTATTAAATTTAACATTTTCACACTTTTATACTTACTAAATCCACTTTACTTCCATAAAATATAAACTCATTCTCTTTCACATGTGGTCTTATTCGACAACCTAAAATATGGTGAAAAGTCAAATGGAGACATTTTAGGTGAAGAGGTGGAAGTAACAAAAATAAAGGTATAAAGAATCTTACTTGTAAATAAGAATAAATTAATGAGCAAGAGGCCAAGGAAAATATGCTTTGAACTAAGGGCCATGATTTTAACTTTTGAAAACTCTAAAAAATTTGCTTAGAGGCAACTTGATTTATTATTTAGGTAATGATCTTGCCAATTTATAGTAGGATTTTATTAGTCATTATTAATTGATAACATCTCACCATAAAGCTTAAAGCTAAATGGATTATGCATCTCACAATCGATGTTTATCATGTAATATCTCATTATATTATCATTTAGGATTTTGCTACAATTAATGCTATATTCACATTTTCCTAATTTTGAGATATGATACTTTTTTAAAAATACAGTTACACTTTAATTTGTAAATTAAATATACATTTTGATCCCATGCCAAAATCAACCTATGCATTGTTATATTTGTCAATTACTGTCTCTTGGAATTAATTGCTAATTTGCTACACTTCATAAGTAGGAGTACCTACTATTTTTCAATAATAGTTATTTTACTTTTTATTAAAAATATAATCAAACGTAATTTTGTTTTAAAACATATACTTAAAATTATATTAATTTTATATAAATTTTTATTTTGCGTAACTAAAATGTGTTGAGAATCAAGATATTACCTTGACTAATATAAAAAGAAAAAGGTATTCTAGTCACGTTAACATAGTATACTCTCTCCTATTCGTCTTAAGTGTTTTATTTTCTTATTCGGTCAAGTCATCTTAAATGTCTCATTTTTATTTTGGGTATGCCAACTTTATCAATTTATTCTTACTAAACTTAAATTTTTCACACCTTTACACCTACTAATCTCATTTTACCCCTATTAAAATTTAAAAAAATTACACTTTTTTCTTTTATATGTGATCCCATTTGACCACCTAAAAATGGTAAAAAGTCAAATGGGACACATTGGGTGAATAGGAGGGAGTATAATCTTGCACATATGATTTTTGACTATTTTTTAATTGTTTAAATAGCATGTTGTATTATGACCATGTTTAATTTAGTGTTTGACCATTTTATAAAAAAGCACTAAAAACACATACACTTTTCTAAAGTTTTGCTTGAATTTTAAAAAATATACATCTTACTTGTTTAATACTCCCTCCTATTCATCAGTAGTGTCTCATTTGCTTTATGTACTCTATCCAATGCACTTATTCAATCTTTAATATCTCTAATTATGCATAATTAAAAATCCTGAAAGTTAATATGAATAATCTTTGCTTTGAGACGAATCACACAAGATCCCACTTGATTATGTTTTAACTTATAGATTAATAATAAAATACAAATTAAAAGTAAGAGATGAATAGTATCCAAAAAGTGAATGAGACACACGTGTTGAATAGGAGGGAGTAACATGTTTTCTTTATGAAATGACAATATATATATATATATATATATATATATATATATATAGACACACACAAAATAGACTACTCACAATATATTTAGAACACGTACACACTACACACTAAGGGTATAATAATGAACCCTAGTCAAAAAATTTTTTTTTTAAACAAAATACTGGAAAAAAACAATGGCAAAATGGCAAAAAAAAAAAAAGGAAACTGAAAATGCCGAAAATAGACTAAATTTGATGATGATAATATTATGGATCTTTTTTTGAATCAATTCTGAATAAAAATGGACTCTATATTGATGATAATAATAGTTCTTTCAAGGTTTTTAATTATCCACCTGTTTTCTTCTGGTTATTAGATTTCTATTAGGGAGAATAAGAATTGAAAATAGCAAAAATTCAATATGTATGTGCATCTAAAAATTATTATTTTAGTTTATTTTTTATTTTGAGTTTTTTAATATAATTGAGTTGGTCAAAAAATAGATAGGCTCTTTGAGAGACCGTCTCTCCCAATAACTTGTACATAAATTAAAGCCCAATATGTTTTCCATGCTAATAATATACTACAAAACTAATAAACTGTTTACGTCTTATATATCCACCACAATGTAGCGGCAGATCCTGAAAATAATCAAATGTCTCAACAATTTAAATTTTTATGGAAACTCAATACCATTATTTCAAACTTCATTTAAAAATTTATAATAATTTTCTTTTAAAATTAGTATTGTATTTATAATAGCATTGTATCTTAATATAGCATTGTATTTATAATCACTACAAAAAACAATTGAAATAGCGATGGCAAACTGGCGAGGGGAGAGGCTGGTCGCCCATGACGACGAATAGGCGAGGGAAAGATTAGTCGCCTGAGAAAGAGATTTGGCGACGAAGGAATTGGTCGCTACTCAGTCGCCAAGGACAGTTTTTATTTTATTTTATTTTTTAAATACTTGGCGACGGGTTTTTTGGTCGCCATGTGGTCGCCGAAACGATAGTATTTTTATTTCTTTTTAAAAAAAAAATCTGCGACGGGCTGTTGTGTTCGCCATTTGATCGCCAATGGACAGTATTTTCCTTTTATTTTTATTTTAATTGTTGGCGACGAGGTCCCTGATCGCCATATCGTTGCTTTCTTTTTTGTTTTATTTTTTTTAAAATATAAGCAAGCGACGGGCAGGTTGGAAGCTCTTTGGTCGCCACTTGTTTGAATTTGAAAAATGGCGATGGTTTGTAATCGCCGTGTTGTCGCCATGTTTTGTATAAATAAGGCGCAGAATTGTTGTGCGTTGTATATTTCGGAAATCAAAGAATTAGAAGTGGTTAGTGATTATCTTATCATGTAGCTTCTTTTTTATCTTTACATGAGTTGTTTTATTTGTTTTTATTATTTATATTTAATTTTTATTATCATTAATTTGATTTTATTTTATTATTTAATTAGTACATATTTTATTTCCTTTGTTATTTACATGATTTTATTATTTTATATTTTATTATTTTATATTTTATTTTTATTGTCATTAATTTGCTTTAATAATTGTTATTAGAATAATTATATTATTATCATATAATGTTATTTTCATGAATTGTTTTATATATTTTTATTGTCATTAACTTACTTTACTAATCAGTTGAATAATTATATTATTTTATTATATATAGGTGTTAAAAATGAATTTTAGGCAGGAAAGAAGTTGGATGTACAACCGACGAAAAAACGGAAAGTTTAGTTTAAGATTTATGAGAGGGTTGGAAGAGTTTTTAGATTTTGCTCGTACAAATAGCATGAGTTCTGAGATTAGATGTCCTTGTAAAAGTGTAAAAATTGTTGCTATAAGGAACTAGATGAAATAAGAGAACATCTAATGAGAAGGGGGTTTGTTGAAAATTACTATGAGTGGGAATATTATCAAAACACAGAGATAGGAACAACATCTGATGTTGTAGCGGTAGTGGGAGAGCAATCGTCAAACAATCCAAATCCATACTCATAGATGGTGCATGATGCAGTAGCTAGTGTATTTCTAGACACTTACCATCAGTTTCTTCCCTCCCAGTATGATGTAGTGTCAGTAGATTATGAATCACCGGTACACGTTGACGAATATTCAAACCCTCAGTGTCGACCGTTCTTTGAAATGTTAAATTCTGTAAATAGTCCTTTATTTGAAGGTTGTAAAAATCAAACCAAAATGTCTATTATTGGTCGACTTACAAACCTGAAGACAGACCATCGTCTCACCGAGAGATGTTAAGACGATATTTGTGCTATTGTGAACGAAGTGTTACCAGAACAGAAGATAAATTGTTGTCCTAATGGATGTATGATATATTGGGGGAATAATGCAAAAGCAACTTGCTGTTATATTTGTGAAACTTCTAGATGGAGAAGAAACAGTAAAAGTGATAAGGTTTCGAGGAAACAATTTCATTATTTCCCCTTGGGCCCCAGATTACAAAGATTGTATTCTTCAGAGGCAACAGCTAGGCATATGAGGTGGAATGCAGAGCATCGCACTAAAGATGGAGAGATGATACAAGGATCATTCGATAGCCGAGTGAACAATGACATTTTGAAACAGATGGCTGAAGGACCACTTAAACATGCTCGGAGTTACAATGTCTGTTCAACAAACGGATATAGATTCCATACAGTACTTCATGCAACAAATAAATCTGCAGACAATAGTGGAGTGTGCGTCAAAGCTACTGACAACAGTCGTGACGAAGAAGATTTTTACGGGCAATTGCTTGAAATTGTAGAGGTTGAATACCCGAGGATACCTATCAAAAGAGTAACATTGTTCAAATGTCATTGGTATGACCTAGGCATGGCCACGGGGCGGGTTACCCGGAACCGAACCGGTCCCGAACCGCTTGGAACCGGATCCGGAACCGGAACCGTTTGCGACAGGTTCCGAACCGCCCCGAACCGCGAAACCGTGAAACCGCCGGAAAAAACCATAGTGAACCGGGTAAAAAACCCGCGGTTTGGAACCGGAACCGGTCCGGGAGAACCGGTCCAACGGTTCTATGGAACCGGAACCGGAACCGGTCCGGTTGAACCGGCTCAACGGTTCAGTGGAACCGGAACCGAAATCGGAACCGGGACCGGTCCGGTTGAACCGGCCCACCGGTTCCATGGAACCGGTTCGCCAAAATATGACCGTTTGTTACCGTTAACTAGCCGTTGCATTCTCCTCTATATATACTCATCACTTTCAATCATTTTCATTCACAACTCATCTCTTCTCCTACTCTCTCTACTTACTCTCTCTACTTAATTCTTTAATTACGCAATTATTCTCTTAATTACATAATTAGTCTTTTAATTATTTCTTAATTTAGTTAGTTACATAATTAATTATTTATTTATTTCTTAATTCTATATTTCTATTATTACTTCAATATTATCAATCATGTCTTCATTTTTGAAAAAAGCCACAAAAAAAGTTACTAAAGTGGCAAAATCATTGGGAGGTTCCAGTTCGTCCAAAAGAAAGGCCACTTCTACTCCGTCGGTATCAACAACACCTTCCATTAGTAATTATAATTATGAACATAATTATCCGGAAGGGTACGACCCGGAGTTACATAATTATGCAGAAGAAATGGAAAGAGAAATACAAATTGATGAAGAAGAAGAACAAGAAGAGGAACCAACGACCCCAATTGGGATAAATATATCTCGACAGTCATCAACAAGATCACATGAAGAATAAGGAGAACAACAACAACAAAGACAAGCTCGTGGTAAACGAGTCAATTTCCAAACTATCGGTTAGTTTTATAATTTTATTCTTCAAATTAATTAAACTTTAAATTATTTATTTATTTAATTATAGTTTTATAATTTTAAATTATTTATTTAGATGAAGATGAACCAGTAAGACAACCTTTTCCGGCAATGCCACCTCCTAGTGGTAGAGCTGTTTCACATGTGTGGTCGTATTTCACAAAAGAACCAACCGAGAATCCAGATATTTTCTTATGCATTTGTCAAATTTGTGAAAGTCAAGGAGTAAAGCCCTTAGTTTCATATAGTTTCGCCAGAGGTAAATACTTTTTAAGTTTTTTATACATACTGACATACATAATACATTGATACATTATATATTCATATTTTATAAACATTTATTTATTGTGTTTTGTGAATACGTGTTAGGTGGTGGTACGAGATCTTTTAACAAACATTTGGCAAAGAAGCATGGAATCACAAAAGAAACTCATGCAGCAAGCGGGAGCGGGACCACAAGTGGAAGCCGACAGACACAATGGGACATTCCCATCACAGGTATGCCTTTTAGATACAATCGTAATGACATGATTGATGAATTTTCTAGGTATGTAACTTGTGATGAATTGCCTTTTAACCACGGTGAAAGTAGGGCATACGAGCGTCTCAATAGAAAAACTTTGCAACCACAATATAGAGCAATCCCTAGGAGCACTCTTAAAAGACGCACAATTAAATTATACGAATCAATGCGCTATGAATTAGTTGAAATGTTTAAATCGTTTAATGGTAGGGTTAGCATAACAACTGACATTTGGTCTGCTCCCCCACATTTAGAACCTTATATGTGTGTAACAGCACACTGGATAGATCGAAATTGGATTATGCAAAAAAGAATAATTGCTTTTGAGACAATGCCAGAAAGACATACCGGTGAAAACATAAAATATAGATTAGTAGAGATATGTAGAGAATGGAACTTATTAGATAAAATATTTTGTTGTTCAACTGATAATGCAACCGCGAACATTAAATGTATAGAACTTTTGTTTAACGAACCTGCTTTTAGTTTAATCCTTGGGGGTAGCTTATTACACATACGTTGTTGTGCGCATATAATTAACTTATCTTGCCAAGCAGGCATAAAACAATTAAGTGATTTATTAGAACCAATTAGGGATATAGTGAAATGGCTTAGGATCGGAAAAATAAAAAGACGATATAAACAATTATGTGACCAATACCAACTTAAAAAAGTGTATTGGTCATTAGATACTCCTACACGTTGGGGCTCAACCAACGATTTATTAAGAAAGGCGATTGCTTATCGTCCAGTAATAACACAACTATATAGTGAGTGTACAGATAGTTTCATAGCTGATGACACTTGGGAATTAGCTATAGATGTACATAACATATTAGAAGCGTATGACCACGCGACTAAGATTTTTTCTTATGTTTATGAACCGAACGTTCACTTAGTAATAAGTGAATGTATTACTATTTTTTATCATCTCCTTAAATATACACATGAAGATACTAACCCAAAATTGAGGCCGATTCTTGCAGATATGATGGAAAAATGGCAAGCATATTTTACCGATTTTCCTTATATTTATGGAATCGCAACCATTTTGGACCCACGTTTTAAAACTGAGGTCCTTACTAAAGTAATAGGATTTTATTATCAATCGTTAGATCGCCCGTCTACTGATGTACATAATTATGTAGGAACATGTAAAAAATATTTAGCAGAACTCTATGATTTTTACGCTAGTGTATATAACCCGAAACGCGATATGTCTAGGCGTGCTAGCGTTTCGGCACGTCCATCTTACTATAATTCGGTAATATCTAACATAATGACTCAAGATGATAGTTTTCTAGGATCATCTTCTTCTTCCTCGACCTCATATTTAGAACTAGATAGTTATCTTAAACACCACTTTGAAATAGACCAAAGTATCTATGATATTTTGGAGTGGTGGAAAGAAAAATCTGTTAAATTTCCCATTTTATCGAGAATTGCAAAGGATATCCTTGCAATTCCCGCGTCAACAATTGCGTCGGAGTCTACTTTTAGTGCAGGTAGAAGAGTTTTGGACGAAGAACGATCTCGTCTTGCTCCACATAGTATTCAAATATGTGTTTGCAAGAAAGATTGGGATCAAGCGGAGATTCGAACACAAGGACTAAGGAATGATGATGATCAAGACGACGATGATGATCCATGGATGATGATGGATACATCTGCATCATCGTCAGGAGGAGAGTCAGCGGAAGCATCTAATCAACCACATGATGACGACGAAGACGAATAGGATCAATCCGACAAACGACAACGATAAATCAACATTCAACAACTATAAATAAAAGGTATGACAAAGAACTACGTGGGCTTTGATTCCTTCGGGATACGTAGGCAGCTTAGTATTCATTTGGGTACTAGGTTCAAGTCCATTTTCTCCCTCTTTTTTTATTAATCATCTTTATCGACATTATCATTGATTCGTTTCTTATTAATTTATTTTTTTCATTCTTTTTAGTAAATATTTCAATAACGATGACAACTTGACATGCAATGAATTTCGCTAATAATCAAGTAATCATCAAAGGTACGTCCGCGATATTATAGTATTTTTTATTATATAAATATTTAAAGAAAAAATAAAAATGGAACCGATGGTCCGACCCGCCCGTCCCATGAGTTGGAACCGCCGGAACCGCCTCATGAACCGCCAAGGAACCGTTTGGAACCGCCCGGATCCGGAACCGGAACCGGAACCGTTCGCGACAGGTTCCAAATGGAACCGGAACCGGGTGGAACCGGAACGGAACCGGACCAACCCGGACCGTGGCCATGCCTAGTATGACCCAACTACTACTGGAAATAGCCACGGAACAAAAATCCATAAACGATATAAGTTAGTAGACATACATCAGGGTCGCTCTTTATCCATTTGTGTTGGCAAGTCAAGCATGTCAAGTATATTATCTTCCATATTCGAGTACAAGACAAAATTTAAAAGATTGGAGAGCGGTTTGCAAAGTAAAACAAAATAAATTTGACTAAGAAATAGAACAAGAATCCAAAGATGTTGCTTTCCAAAAAGAAAATAGGGATCGTATTGAAATTGAAGAAGATGTTTCCTAAACACCGCTTCTTGATCCATCTGGCGAAATTGTTTAACAGGTGCATGATAATGATGAAGATACTGAAGAAGATGTGGATCTTGTATTGTCAAAAAACGAAGAATCCGAAGATGAAGATGTTGAGAATTTTAGTATGAAGAGTAATTTAATTATTTATATGTAATTATTTAATATTTTGTAATATTTAACAAAATTTTATTATATTCCTCTAAATTATTCATATTTTATAGTAATAATAATAATAATAACAAAAACAACAATAATATATATATATATATATATATATATATATATATATATATATATATATCAACAATAATTATAATAATAATACTAATATTATTAATAATAATAACAATAATAATAATAATAACAGTAATAATAATAATAATAATAATAATAATAATAATAATAATAATAATAATAATAATAATAATAATAACAATAACAGTAATAATAATAATAATAATAATAATAATAATAATAATAATAATAATAATAATAATAATAATAATAATAATAATAATAATAACAATAAAGTAATAATAATAATAATAATAATAATAATAATAATAATAATAATAATAATAATAATAATAATAATAATAATAACAATAATAATAATAATAATAATAATAATAATAATAATAATAATAATAATAATAATAATAATAATAACTGTAGTAATAATAATAATAATAATAATATTAATAACAATAATAATAATAATAATACTACCTCCTATTCATCTAAGTGTCTCATCTACTTTATGCACTCTATCCAATGCATTTATTTAATCATTAATATAACGAGTTATGTATAATTAAAAATTATAAAAAGTTGATATTAATAATCTTTACATCAAAACGAATCAAATAAGATCCCACATGACTATGTTTTAACTTATAGATTAATAATAAAAAACAATTTAAGAGTGATAAATGAATAGTGTCTCAAAAGTAAATAAGACACTTGAGGTGAATAGGAGAGAGTAATATATAATAATAATAACGGTAATAATAATAATAATTGATAGTAGTACAGCTGATTTTTTCCCCACTGCAACACGCAAAGGTTTTCATTACCGAGGTCTAGGCGACGAACCCGTCTGGTCGCTAAACTGAAAAGCTAAATTCTGTGTCATGTCAGTGTAGATGGCGACCAATCAGCGACGAGGCTGGTGGTCGCTGGTTCCCGATGAAAAAAGCGTTATATTTTGCGCCGAGTTCTCATTTATCTTCATTTTCTATACTTCTTCGTTTTCCTTTTACTTCAGCTCTAAATTTTTCTCCTCCGTTAATCTCATTCTGTATTAATTTTCTTTTCTTTCTTTATCTCATCCTCATTATTTCGTGGTTACTATTCGTTTTCAACTCATCTTCCTATTAAAAGGTTAGTGTTTATTGTTTATGTTTTTGAATTTTTTCAATGTTCTTGATGATTATGATGATAAATTATGTTTGAATGTTTTTTTTTCTTTTTTATGTTTGATTTCGAGCTGTGGAGTACATTGTCATCTTCAACATGTTTTTTCTTGTTATTTCATTATATTTATGTTGAATTATATATGTTTTTTTTATATTTCGAATTATGATATATTTTGAGCATGTTTAATGTTATAATTTTCAGATTTTTTAAATTTTAAATGTAATTTTCGAAATATGGAGTAATTTAGTTTTTAATGTCAAGTATATTATTTTGTTTCGTCATTTTTTGTATATATATTTTTTTAATATTTTCGAATTATGGAATAACTTGAGCATGTTTATTGTTATTTTTATGCATTTTTCGAATTACGGAGTAATTTATATTTTCGATTTATGGAATACTTTGAGCATGTTTTATGTTATATTTTTCCAGATTTCTTTTAATTTAAAATGTCACTTTGGAATTATAGAGTAATTTATTTTTATCTAATGTTATTATCTAGTTTTGAATTATGGTATAACTTGAGATGATAAAATTATGTTTGAATGTTTTTTTTAAATGTAATTTTCGAATTACTTTAATATTATACGTAGTAATGTTTAGTTTAGGATGATAAAATTCATTACGTAGGTAGAAATGTTCATTTAATTGAATATTAGTTGTAGAATATGTCAATTGGG
Organism: Amaranthus tricolor; assembly: GCF_026212465.1. NCBI lineage: Eukaryota > Viridiplantae > Streptophyta > Magnoliopsida > Caryophyllales > Amaranthaceae > Amaranthus > Amaranthus tricolor. The sequence goes on along the minus strand of NC_080048.1, from coordinate 35,616,983 downwards.
ATATTTTATGGTATAGATGAGATTGATTTTAGTTGAAAATAATATTAGGGTTTGAAATGAATATTATAGGCAAAATGAGCAGCGACTCTAACGATTCGGCTAGCGGCATTTTCTTGAATAATTTGTCGACTAGCAACGACAACAATAGTGATGAAGACAACACTAATAGAGTTCAAGGGAGTAGTGAAAATACTCCAAGTGATTCCATACATAATATGGAAGAGGACGATGGAGACGATTCTCGTCCTAATCTTCCATGGCTACCAATCGTAAACAAGTAAATATTTTTATAATCTTATTATTATTAATACTTTTTCAATATTAAAATTTTATTGTAAACTAATTGTGTTAATTATTGTAAGATTTAATCCGATATTCGGGAATACGATTGCATCAAAAATAAGGGCCACCTTTAATTATAGACAAGATATCGAAGGTAGTAATTGGAAGGGTGTGACCAAATCCACCAAAGATTTTTATTTTAATGAATTTAAGGTAAAATTATTATTTAGTTGTTTATTTATAGACTTTTTATATATATAATTATATATATATAGCTTATATTTTAAGTATTTAATTTGATGAAACATTTATGTATTTAGAAACAATACAAATGGGACCCTCGCTTCGAACATTTCGTTCGAAGGTCATGGGAGGAAAAAGCCGCAAAGCGTTATGCGGATATGCTTTTCAAATGGCGCAAGACGTTGAAAAGCAAGCCTGACTTCAAACCTCCTTCCATCGATAATGAGAACTGGGCGCGATGGAAGGCTGATTGGGAACGCCCAGATAATAAAGCCGTTTCGGCTAGGAATTCTTCCAATCGACGTGGAGGAAGGGACAAAGCTGAAGCCACCCATATAGGTGGCTCAATCCCGGTCGCCAGAAAAATGCGGGATTTAGTGAGTATTTAATTAATTAAGTAGTATTAAATTGAATTTTTTTATTATCTTTTGTTTAATTTTAAATCGTTTTTTTAATATTTCAGGAACAATCGAAAGGTCAAAGACCCACAGCCTATGAAATATTTACACGAACACATGGGGTCTTTGACACTGAAACAGGGGATTGTTCCCACTGGACTAATAGCAAGTCACAAAAAGTTCACGTAATAATCTATTAAACTTGTTTATTTCTTTTTTTTAAAGTATCAATTAATACTTTGTTTATCGATAATTGATTTCTTTGTTTTATTGAAGGATGAATATCGTTCTTTGATGGAGGAGCATCCAACCCGCGACCCAAGTCAAATTTGGTTGGATGCTGTAAAAAATGTAGAAAGCGGGTCGAACAAAAAAGTCAAAAAAAGCAAAGAGGTGTTTGGGGTTGGATCCGCCTCTCAAATTATTTATCCTCCTGAGCTAACAGATATTCCGTCTTCTCAGCCTGCACAACCTGATTATGATGCCATTATACAACAAAGGTTTGCGGATTTAGAAGCACGACAAAAGGAGTTCAATAATCAATTATGGGAAGCGGTACGAATGGGAAATGCTTCGACTGCCAATGAGACCCAAAGACTGATTGAACAAATTCAAAGAGAACGAGAACTCTTTTTGAAATTCATTCAATCGCATTTCAATTTGTATGAACCCCCACCTCCACCTTCTCCAAATGAATGATTAAATATATGTGCTTTTTGTGACTTTGTAAATAAACTTTAGTTTTATATATAATATTTCCAGCACTTTTATTTTTTTTTTACTTGTTTTATTTGTATATATTTTTATCTTAATATTACACCTGATATAAAATATATATATAAATATAAATATAAATATATATATATATATATATAAATATATATATATATATATATATATATATATATATATATATATATATAAATATATATATATATATATATATATATATATATATATATATATATATATATATATATATATATATATATATATATATATATATATATATATATATATATATATATATATTTATATATATATATATATATATATATATATATATATATATATATATATATATATATATATATATATATATATATTATATATATATATATATATATATATATATATATATATATATATTTATATATATATATATATATATATATATATATATATATATATATATATATATATATATATATATATATATATATATATATATATATATATATATATATATATTTGGCGACAAAATACCGACGAAATGGTGGTCGCCAACACCAGGTGATGAATATGCTATGAACTTTTGGTCGCCAGACTGGCGACGGGATTATGCTCGTCATTTGGTCGCAAATATTGGCTAGAAGGTTGGCGAGGAGGTCTTTCGTCACCATGTCAGATAGTGCTTGGCGATGGGCCTCTCGTCGCTAGGTGGTCGCCAATATTCATGAGAAAAAGGCGAGGAAATGACGTCTAACACTGGGTTAGCGACGAACGAAAAGGCGACTGCCTTTTATCCCGTCGCCTCGCCAACTTTTTGACCATTTAGCTATCAAATGGCGACGAAACACGTTGTCGCCATTTTGATCCTTATTTGTAGTGAATAATTTTATTTTAAAATAACATTGATTCTAAATAGCATTGTATTTTTAATCTTTTTATAAAAGTGATTAAAAATTTGAAACTAAGTTTATCCTATGGGAAAATTTTACTTATAAGACTATATATATAAGTGGATTGTGCATCAATATAATAATTCTTCAATTTTCATCATCTAAGAAAATGATAAATTGTCTATTCTCTGTACCTGTAGAGATTTTCAAATATATTTCTAAATAAAAATATATAATGCAAGATTCAACAATCATAATATTCATATTATAATATTAAAAACAAAGTCAAACAAGAGCAAGATCAAATAACTTGTTCAATTCATAATAATTTTTTGTATTGGATTGAACCACTAATTATTACAAGAAACACAATGTAAATATAGATCAGAAAATACTACATTTTTACTAAGTTAAAGATTGTAATCCCTTATTATTAGCACAACAACATGCCGACATAATACAAGCACCACCTTGCGTATAACCTTTGTTTTGACATCGCTGATAGCAAGCCTGAGGGCTTGAACATGAGCCAATAGTAACACAAGGTGACGGTCCCAACCCTTCTGTTAAAGGCAAACCTGTCACATTAATTGGATCGAATTAAAATTAATATATTTATACATGGCTAATTTTAATAAGTCAATATTTTATGACACTGTCTCATCATGAGACGAGTTAATTATATAATTACCTTATTTGTTTAATTGATCACTTTTATCATTGTAAATATCATTTTAAGGTTATAAGTGATCAATTTAAAACAAATAAAATTTATCACTTTAAAAATTTTAAAAATGTAAGTGATTTCTTTAGGATTATAAGTGACCGTTTCATTACAATAAGTGTATATTTAATTAGCCCAATAGCTAAAAGAACTTTATTCTATTAATATATTTAGAAAAGATAAGAAATACTTCCAAAATATATTCATTTTTTTAGAATATCTTTAATTTATAATATTGGCATAGAGAATTTTTTAATTCCTGGTTATTATTTAACATAGTTTAAGAAAATAACAAACATAAAGTTATTAATTATAAAAATCTTACTAGTGAAGAAAAATAAACCAATGAGCAAGACGCCAAGAAATATATGCTTTGAATTAGGGGCCATGATTTTAACTTGTATGAATTTTAAAATTTTTGCTTAAAGGCAATTTGAGCAATGTCTAATTATATAATTGGATTACAAAAATCATTAATTGAGAATATCTCACTATAGCTATTTTGATTATGCTCTAATATGTTTTTTTAAACATCTTGATCATCAATATTTCATGATTTTTTGGTTAGAACAAAATAAATACTACAATTAAAGCTATGGTCTAAATCAATATTATCATACCTATTAATAATTATGGTAAATATCAATGTCAATAGTAGGTAATTATCTTTAAGAATATTCTAGTGGAAATCATTGTGTCTTGTAACTATTATAAAAATAATTTAATTAGATTTTGATTCGAGAAAACCAAAATTTGGAATTCGGATATGCAATTTAATATGAATTAAATGTTCGATATTTAGTTTTAAAATTCTTATACTTTTTAAACTTTTTTTTGAAATTGTATTTTTTTTACCCATAAATATTTAAGCTTACTTTGATTTTTATCTTTAATCATACTTATTTTTTAAAGTTTGAAAAAAAAAATCATTTTGAAAATCTAGTCTGATTATAAAATTTTGAATGATTTGCCTAATTGGGGTTGAAAAATAAAAAAATTCCAACTTTAGTGTTTTTTAAAATTTAATTTCCAAAATGGTATTCATATAATAAAATAGTTTTACTAAGCTACATTTTTTTTGGTTTGGTAATTCCAAACCTACAAGAGGATAAAGTTGTTTTGTCAAGCAAATATATGCGTTAAACAAATTAGAAAAATTCCACAAGTCTTACTGAAAGAGTCGAATATCCAAAAAAAACTTCTACATATAACAAAAAATCTTAATCAAGTCCAAAAATCAAAATTAATAAAGATGTTTGTGAAAGATAGCGTATCCTTGTGATCTGTTGTTAGCATCATCCTTGTGATCTATCATGGAAAATCAAGTAAGTTTTTAATGTAAAAAAAATTCAGTGAATATGCAAATCCCTAATTTACAATGACAACCATTATATTTAAATAAAGAACAATTAAAAATAGAGATGAAAATCTAAAAATTACATCCTAATTTACAATGACAACCATTATATGTAATTTTGGTTTAGTTTTGCTTGGGAGAGAAAGAGGTTTGGAACTTCCCAAACCACAATTAAATAGATTTAATTAATTTTTTTCTTAATGAACATTAGTTTGGGAAGTAAATTTTGGTGAACCCCAAAATTGAAATTTTTTTATTTTCCATTACTACTTAGGCCAATCATTCCAAAACTTATAAATTAATTAATGAATTAGTTATTCAAGTTAGTTATATTTGAAAATGTTATACATAAGTAAATTCAACACCTTACACAAATCTTTTTAATAAAAATTTTTTAAATAAAAGTAATCATCATACCCGGTATATCCTGCCTATTGAAATAATTTTAAAATAATGTTGATTATTGTCCATCTATTGTAAATAATTTCTACTATTGATCATTTCTAAATAATCCAACCTTTGTATACTATTTGCTAAAAGCACCCTTTTTCTCATTTTAATCGGCTATTATAGGTACCTACTACTAAAAAGGAGTAGGGTAAGACCAACGATGAAGCATATTGGAAAAGAAGAAGTGAGTGTGACGACTAGTAGGTACCCAACGTGTGGAAAAAGGTGTTGTCAGCAAATAATATATAAAGCTTAGATTAAAAATAATTAATATTAGGAATTATTCACAGTAAACAAGAAATAGGTGGAATTATTCAAAATTATTTTTTTGTATTAGTTATTTACTATAAACTTAAGTGGTTCATAATCATTATTTTTTTAAATTAGTAGATAAATATGTAAAAGGATGAAAATGTCATATTGTTCTAGTTTGACCTAAAAACGAAATTTTAGCCAAAATGATCACAAGCTCCTTAAAAGTTAGTATGTTAAATTAGCCCCGTTACTACCAGAAAAAAGATCATAGCCTATTACGGGTCAGAGTAAATATTTATGGGGTAAATAAAAATTAAACTAGAAAAACTAAGTTAATTAGATAAATGATTAAAGGGAATTGATTGTTAGAGAGGTGAAAGAATTGATTAGAAGGTACTAAAAAATAGATAATATAGCAATTAGTTCTCTTATTTTAGGGTACAAATTTACCCTAGGGGAGGGCGGAGGAATTTTTTTCCTCTTAATAAGGGAAATCAATCCTTTTTTTATTCATCTTTTTTTATTTTCTCTCATTCTACCTCTATCACAATTATTTCAATAACTTCATTTGCATCTCTAATTAGCTATTACATTAATTTAACTTTTTTTTATCTCCTTAAATATTCAATCTCAAACCAAGTAACCCCTTAGGCTTCTTCAAATTGATTGAACGATTACACTAAAACAATAATATACGACCTTTAATTTTGAGTTTACGTGTCATAGCCTATTATGTAAAATTAACTATTGTTGAAATACTTATTCTAGTCCATAAAATTTACTACATTTATTTATATAAAATTTATCACATTCAGAAATTAATATATAGCAAACTCGAGTAAATTGTATCCTACAAACAACATGATGACTAGGATTGTTTTACTGTGATAGATTAGCATCTATGCTATGCATGATCTCCTAAAAAGGTAATGGAACATATGAGAAATGTTTGAAAAAACTAAAAAAGAATCGCAAAAGAAATTACCTCTCTTAATGAATTCCGATAGGAAGAAGAGTAAAATTGGTCTGGATTGGGTAAAATTTGGCCAAAATCAACGTATGCAGCATAGTAAAAGACGAAAATTGCAGCAATAGTAGCTGAAAACATGAGCAAAGCCTCAAGAATACATGCAAAACCCATTGGCTTTATAGTTATATTTTGCGGTAATAATTATAATGTACTTAACTTAGCTAACTAGCCCTTAATCTTTGAGCCTTTGAGTTAATGTATACGTAGTAACTAGTTAGGGCCGGCCCTATAATGGTGCATGAGGGGCTTGTACCTTAGGCTCATCCAAATATATTAGTAAAATGTTTTAATAGTTAATATATAGGGCTTATAATCAGAGTCGTCTTGGACATTTCAGAGGCCCTGTGCAAGATGCTTTAGAATGAGCCCTAATACTATCTACAACTTACAGCATAACTTTTTTTTCTGAAATGTAAAGCCATATTGTTTTTCCTAGTATGTAAATCCCCAATCAAACATTAAAAATAATCCAATTTTGAAGAGGAATTTTAAAAGGAAAGAAGCACTTAAGAGGTTGGTAGAATGGGGACCGGGGCCCAAGGGTATAGTAAATTATTAAAAAAAAACACAAAATAAGATGAAATTCAACTTATTTCTAAAAGTAAACATTTAATTTTCAAATCTAATGTTTGGTTATGTTAGTAATTAGCTTAATTTTTTTTAAAAGGTAAAGAAGTTATTCGCAGTTAGTAACTGCAAACAGGACTGTTGACTTTTTGGACCCTGTTCGCAGTCACTAACAGGTCATTATGCTCGATGGTGTTAGTAACTGCGAACAGGGTCAAAAAAATCAACAACCCTGTTCCCAGTTACTAACTGAAACAACTTCTTTGCCTTTTGAAAAATTAAGCACTTGTTCGCAGTTACTAATAGCGAACAGAACCAAACCTAAGGTTTGAAAATTAGACGCTTATTTTTCAAAATAAGTTGATTTTTATCTTATTTCGTGTTTTTTTAATAATTTATCTTATCTATTTCATTTTTCTTTAAAGTATTAACGATTAAAATATGTGGGCCCATTAAAAATTGGGGCCCTGAGTAGTTGCTTACCTTGCTCCTCCTAAGTAGCCGTGCCCGCTTATAATTAGTATTTTGCCTTAGACTTTCAAATTTCAGGACCGGCTCTATAACTAGTGACAAAAATGTTTTTTTTTTTTTTGAGATAATCACTTTAGACATTATAGGGAATAAGGTAGAAGTGGGAGAGGTTTTTTTTTTTAATTATAGTAACTTAAATATATACTACATCCTGGCTGTGTATCAAAAAGTCACGTCTAAAAATGTATTCTAGTGCTGGCCACATTGAATTTCTCCGAGTGGATGTAAAAATCAAGTGCATTTGTATAGTATACTAAACACTTCGTGAATAGCATTGAGTTTGCTATTAAAAGTAATATTTTTCTATAATATATTTTTTCTACTAGAAAATTTAAAGTGATAAAAAAATATTTTATAGGCGAGCCTAAATTAAGTGGGTAATTAAATTACATATAACTGCACATAATTTCAATGGGCCAAAGATTTATAGATTTTGAATTTTTAATTATAATAAACTAAAGTAAAATAACACAATAAATTATATATACTTCTTATTTATGTGAAGTTACGCATGCTATTTACTACCAATTATGTTTATAATTAATGAGAAAAATCAGTGACTTAAATTTAGTAATATAACAATCAACGGTTAAGATTGCATCTTTATAGTGGTTGGTTTTATATAGCTTTGTTATTTGACAATTGATTTTGATTGCAAAATGACTAAAAATGATGTACGATAAAATCATTCATGAATATAAGAAAAAAAAAAGCATAAACCCAAGTATTCTTTAAATTTGAATAAAAAAGATTGAAATTATTTCAATTTCAGATTATTAACATCAATTATAACTTCTATGAAATAACTTTAGCCTATCAATATATTAAGAAAAGATAACAAAATATTTGCAAAATATATATTAAATTTATTAGGATATTTTAATTTTTAATATTTATATTGAGAATTTTTTAATTCCCGGTCACTATTTAACATAGTTTAAGTAAATAAGAAGCATACAAGTATTAATAAAAATCTTACTAGTGAAAAAAAAAACTTATTAGTGAAGAAGAATAAACCAATGGAAAAGAGGCCACGAAATATATGCTTTGAAGTCGAACTAAGGGCCATGATATTAACTTTTAAGAATTCTAAAGTATTTGTTTAGAGACAACTTGAGGGTGTATATATAGGGGAGGGATCCATTAAGAAGGAGTTGAAAGTGAGAAGGGTAAGAAGGACTCTACACCCTTAATTTCACTAAAATAAAAAAAATCTATGATCACAATTGAGCCAAAAACTCATAATTGTAAAAGTAACTATGTTACACAGAAAGGTAACTATGAAATAATTTTTAAAATGTTCTTAATTTATAATATAGTATCCTTTTTTGTATATATAGTAACCAAATAAAATCAAATAAAAATCCTTCTCATTCTTCTCATTTTAAAATCCTTCTTATTTGATCATATATATATATATATATATATATATATATATATATATATATATATATATATATATATATATATATATATATATATATATATATAATCTGAAGTATAAATTTAAAAGATACATCAAAATAATAAGAGAATCAATATTATGCTATGTATTAATAATAAAAGATACTAAATATTATAACATTATCAATAATTATGGGAAATATCAATGCTAATAGTATAAAATTATGTTAAACGATATTCTAATGGAATTCTTTAATGATAATTTAATGAGATATTATCTTTATTATAAAATTCTTACAATTGATGGTGATGTGTGGATAAAATATAACTATTAGTTGCAAGTATAATGGAATAAAAGAATTAATAAGTTATAAAATTAAAAATCAAGCTAGTGACTTAGAGGTGTTCAAAGGCAGGTAGCAGACCAAGTAATATTTTAAAATTTGTCCGCAGGCTCAGATATTCAAAATTCCACTCGCAATTGCAGACCTAATATTTTGTCGCTATCCGCCCATTTCTTAGCGGGTGGGACCCGCAGTTAAGCAGTACCAAATATATTGTTAAAAATACAATACAAAGTGTAAAATTAAATTTTAATCGCAATTAAAATATTAAAGCATTATCTAAAATACTCAAAATACATAAAAAGTATTAAAATACTTAAAATACATAGTTTGTAATTAATGACTATCAGGAAAACAGGAACCATTCCTAGACAACTAGACTCCCCCTTTTGTAATTTGTATTTTGTACCCATTTTAATGCCCAAGTATTCAATTTTTTATTTTCTAATTGTTTTCAATGTAATTAGTAAGTAGTAATTCCTGATATTCTTTGATCGTGAACTTCAATTCTTATTATTCCCAAGATAAAGAGAATAAGAAAGTTAAATATTTTCCTTGTGGATTTATAGGAAAAAGGTAAGAAAATAAAGTTGAGGTATGCAGACATTTTCAATGAACTATCAACAAAAAATGCCGATCACTTATTAAGAAAAAAAAATAGAAATTTTAGTTGTTATTTAATATTAAAATAAGCGGGCGGACAGATATATCCGTGGGTATTTTTTAATGTCATTACCCGTTCATTTATCTTGGCCGGCAAGTATTACCCTGTAACATTTGAGCTAAGAATTCTATTTCTTTTTTTTTGTTGGGAAATGTAAAATAAAATTTACTTGGGTCAAATTTGGTCAAATCTAGAAGGAATTAGAGAAGTGGTATTGGACCCAAGAATAATTAAAATAATAATTCCTTTATTATGATTCTTATGTATGTTGTTATTTTAATTCTATTTAAATTTTGCCCTAAAAATCAGTTTTCCCTTTCCCTTATTACTATTCACCTTATTCAAACTTCGAACTCGTATATTATTCCCCTAATGTCATTCGAATAAAACAACCCCAATTCCTCTGATTTCTCGGCCAATCATAACAACAATTTCCTTCGTTATTTTGAACTTTTCTATTTCTTTTTTATTTATTTTATATTTATATTTCCTTTTTTTTTAAAATTATTTAAACTTGGATGTTATATAATTCTTGATTTTTTTTATTTTAAAAAATATTTATTTGATTTAAACATTTATATGTATTTATTTATTTTTTTTTGATTCATGATTATACTTATCTAGTTGTCACTGTAGAAAAATTTAGATGGTAAAATAGTGAATTAATTTACTTTGAGAGAAAGATAAGTGAATATGTAGAATGAATATTCTTATTCATTGCCAAAAAATTTCTAAAATATCTTAGATATTATTATTTTTTAATTACTTTTTCTAGAAACTTCTATTATATTATCTTAGATATTTTTATTTTTTTAATTTTTTAATTTAAATATTTTTTATATTAAATTAAAATCTTAGATTTTTCTACATTATTTTAACAGCCACGTCCTATCATTGACACCACTCTTTTAATCATATCGGAATTGGGACCGTTAATGATCCACAAGCACTCATATGCATAATTATTTATTTATTTACTACTTTTTTAGTAATTTTTATATATTATAAAAAACTAAAGTTAATTAAAATAGTCAACTATAATAAAGTCAATCTAATTCTTGAAAAAAATGAATTGAAATGATTTAAATGAAAAGTTTACATCAATTGAAATTAAAATATATTAAAATAATTAATTTATTTTTATAAAATAAATAAGAAATTAGAAATCATAAAGAAATTAAAAGTACAATAAACGTTAGTGATCTAGTAATTATATACTCCCTCTGTTCCTGAAAGAAATTTTCATAAGGAATATTCACAAGAATTAAAAAAAACTAAAATTTTTAAATAGTAAATAATTTTATTTTATTAAATATAACTCTATCTTCTTTAAATTGCATCACAGAGGAATTTGTGTATTTTTAAGAAAGTGATAATAAATGAAGGGAGAGAATGAATTATGTGAAGAAAATTAAAAGAGAGTTAAAATGTATTCATGAGATTATAAAAAAGTAGTGGGTCATTATCCGGACATAGAAATGATGCAAATTAATTGGGATAAACTAAAATGAAAAATGATACGAATGGTCGGAGGGAGTAATAATTTTGAAGGAGGAAAAATAGAAATCATAAACACAAAAAAATATTAAAATAAAGTTAGTGAAAAAAACAAATATAGAAACCATAATTAATAAAAAAATTATTTTAATAAAGTTAGTGGGAAAGACCATAAGCAATATAAATATATAAAAATGATGTTAGTAGAAGATATATGGAGACTGCAAGCAATATAAAAATATTATAATAAAATTAGTAGAAGATATAAATGGGACCATAATCATTATTAAAATATTAAAATGAAAATAAACAAGGTCAATGTTTTTTTTCCCAAATTTGCGATATAAATCGAAGATTGTTTATAGGAATAACAAAAAGAAAAACTCAAAAGAACAAATGGGAATAACTTTAAAGAATATACGCAATAATAAATTAATAACTATTTTTTAAGAACTTATAAATAAAAAGTATATTACTCATTTTAATTAGAAACAAGGCTAATGGAAGAAGCGTTAGATAACTTTTGATATTGACCAGTTTCTCATAAATAAAAATTATGTTAGTTGATTATTTGTACAGTACAATTAATTATAGTTGTTAGATATTTAAATATTTTATTATTATGTAATTTTAGAAAGATATAATAAAATTAAGAAATCCTTAAGAATTTAAATAATATTCTTAAATTACTTTTAAATTCATGTTCGAACTTAACTTAAAACAAACATGCTAAATTCATATTAATTATCATACAAGTTTCAGCATATGTTTCGGATTATGAATTAGTAATATATTTGTACTCATGCAACTATTCATAAGGTTAAATACAGGTGAATATTAGATGATTTTGAGATTAATATATCTTACCTAGTTATTGTAAGAAAAAAATGATAAGAACCACAGATTTTTAAGCATCAAACCTAGAAAATTGTTACTAAATTTACAAAAAAAAAAAAACACATAACAAAAAGAAAAGTAAGCCTTAAATGTTAGTTCCTACATTAGATAATTACCTGAAATAATCACATAATTTTCGATTTTTCACCCTAATTTTTATACGTACCGATTAACTTCTGATCGATCTTAAAACCCTAACGTCTTTTATAGAATTTAGAAGATATTAACCTTAATGTTTGTTGAAGTGATCAAAATTAAATATCGGAATCAGTGCCGTAAAAAGAATTTTTTTATCTATTTTGTAGTACTAAAAATAAAATAATAAGAATAATAAATCTAGGTATCTTATAATTAGCTTACTTTTTTAAAAAAAATAAAAATTGAGATATGTTTCTCCTATTATTTTTCCGTATCATTAGGAAAAAAACAAGTATATTAACCACTTCTATTCAATTATTCAGTATCAACTAAATCTCACTTTTAACTCTCTAAGTCGATGGTAACAATAAGTAATAATTATTATTCTTCATATATGCAGATTTTATTTGAATTTTCGCGTCATTTATTTTGAATTTGGAAATTTGAATTCGGTTTTGCATAATTGATGATTATTGGGGATATATGAAAATATTCTTACGAGTTTAATATGCATTTTTATGATTAAGGAATATATTTATAGGAGAATTTGCGTTAATATTCTACGTGAAACGGGGTTATTATATTATAATAATTCATATCATCATCTTCATCATCCTTACTGTATTCCGTTTATAGAAAACTATAAACAGAATTTAGAAGGAAAACGACAACTCATACGGAAAGCGCAGCTAAAAAATCCCTCAACTCGGGAATATTATAATAATAATTTGTGAATTATTGATTTTTTTTCTTGTAGTAGAATTCATATATTATTGAAAGCAACATGATTATAATGGACGGAGAAGGGAGCGGAAACAAAAATACGGATGAAAAAGGAAAACCGCCGTTATTTCCAAGGTTACATATAAAAGATTTGGAAAAAGATGGGGCAAGGGCACCTTCTCGAAACAAGAAGGGTTACTATGATCATTTATCAGTTCCATTGCCAAAGGTTAAGGATCCAACTCCTTATATACCTGTTTATGGTTCCACTCCAAGTATATCATCTCCATTATGCCAGGTAATTTGTCAAATTACAAATTTTTGAAATGAAAAATGGTGTGGTTGTTTCATTTTTTATATGTTGGATGTGTTATAAGTGACTATTCTAAAATTATGGTTTATTTTTAACCTGACTTGGTAAAATTACAAAAAAAAAAAAAAGTTAAAAAATGCAATGGCTAAAACCTAATGGACATAAGTTTGTTACCAATATCAGAAACCCTTATCTCTATAGTTGGTTTGGGGCTATCATCAACCCTTTTATTGATGGTAAGCCTCTAACTCTTCATTTTAAACTTTTTGAATATGATTAGAATAAATATTCGAATATGATTAGAATAAAAACCCCTAATTGACTTTTAAGCTTTTTGAATATATGATTAGAATAAATATTTTATTTATATAACATTAAAATTATGTGATGATTTTTAAATGGTTGTTGGAGGGTTTCATTTTTGCAAAATAATTTATAAATAAGAGCTCTTTGCTTCGCTCCTAAAGTAAAATATTCACCGTTGGGTATGATGAGGGCATATGTTGCATTCACACTTTTGTTAAAAAATTAACTCAACCAAAAGTTTAAACTGATGGTTGAAGCCCCAAAATATGTTATATACTCTAACACGCCCCCTCATACAAGAGTTCTTTAGGCTAGAAATGTAGATGCACCACATGCCTTCCTCATACTTGATGCTAAATATTCCACTTGAATGAGGTGTGGTTGAGATTCAAACTCATGACCTTTTGTCAAGTTGGCTTCTGATACCATGTCAAATAATCAACTTAACCAAAAACTTAAAAGGCTCGCAAAAGGCTCAAAAGGATCTCATGCGAAGGAGTGTGTTAAAGTATAACATTTCTTTTAATGGTTCAATAAACATATAGGGATGAGTATTTGTCTCATATCCTCGATCATTGTTGCTTCATGATTTCTACACTTATGTTGTTTCATTGATTATTTCTCCATGAATTTGTTTCTAATAACTATCATTGTTTTGTAGGTTGTTTCTAATGAATCTATTTCTAATGAGAATTCAAGTAAAAGATCAATGATTCCAAATCTTAATCTACCTCCACCTCCATCACCCAATCTAACATTTGATTACCATCCTAATTTAAAATCGCCTTATGAACTAAAGGATCCTAATGAATTTAAACTTCCGCCCTATGCCAGCATTGCTCGTGCAAGTAGCTCATTAGAACCACAAACTACAACTACAACTACAAATAGACAAAAATCACCCATGCCTACTGAAATGAGCTCAAAACAAAAGAATAAATCATCATCATCATACCCAGTATATCCTGATCATAAAATGTATGATCAGGGTTCAATGAGAGATGGATGCGGCGACAATATTCATCATCATCATCATACCCAGTGTATCCCGCTCATAGAAAACTATGGTCAGGGTCTGGAGAGAGAAGAACGACGACAGTTTATACCCATAAAAGAGAGTGCGGTCAAAGAATGCGGCGACAATACTTCGGGTGATAAAAGATTAGCAAAGGTCTTTATACCAAACATGCCTTTAATAATGAGAAGTCAGTCAAGTGAGAAATATGATGGAATTATTGGTAATCTGCAGTCTAGTCTTCAACAAATGAATATTGAGTATAAGATTGAAAATTGCAAAGATACTTCAGCAAAAGCGTCTTCATCATGTGCAGTTATAACCCCCAAAGCTATTATGAAGATGATTGGCCAACAATTTTTTTTTCAAGCAAGGAAAACGATTATCAAGTAAGTTTATTTTCCTTACATTTTTTTAATTTAAATTAATTTTTTGATAAGTATATGATAATAACTCGAAATTAACACAAAATAAATACATAAAAATTGAGATTACTAATTACTTAAGAGTAGTAATTTTAGTACAGCATTTATTTAGGGAGAATCATATATACATTACTTAATAGAAGAAAGAATTTAATGAATTTTTAATATAATATTTTTCACTATTTTTTTTGGAAATATAAAATCTTTACAATATTTATTATTTGTATTTTTTATTGTTTCTAAAAAATTTAAAATATATAATTACATAAAATATTATTTGTTTCCAAATTCCATGTTAGATTTTCTAAAAAAATTAAAATAATTGATGATAAAGAGAGTTTGTTATATTTATATAGACCCTAGAGTATTAAATATCAATTGCCTTTTTTTAATACCACTAACTATAATTACCCATGTTATGCCTACAACAAAAGCAATTAGCCAAAACAATCAAAAAAGAATAAAGAAATGTAGAATAAGAAAGCACACTAAGAATTTAATATCTTTCATTATCAATGTGATAACTACGTCCGCCAGTAAAAATAATTTTACAGAAAAAAGATGATATAGTGTAATTTTCCTGCTCACCAATTCTCTCAATTTGTGGCTGTCAATCCTTAACCCTTAACCCTCATAATACAAAAAAAAAAATATGTTTGAAGAAAACTGATCAAATATCCTAATGACCGAAATTTGAAGTGGAAACGTGCAGTTGTGCATAATTTCGACTGAGATTATGTAATCTCAGCAGAAATTATCAATCTCGCTCGAAGCCGCTTTGAGTCTAATCCGAGGCTAAATTTCACCCAAAGTTATTGCATTCTACGAACTCTAATCTCAACTGAATTGGCCAACAGTCTCAAACGAGATTATCAATTTCTTCTGGGACTCAATCTCGCCCAAAGTTACTTTCTTTTCTCATATTTAATCTCGACCGATATTATAGTATGTTAGTGATAGAAACTTTTTTGACAACTCCTCTTGTTTCGTCCTATGTTCTTGACTTAGTTCAAGTCACAAAATCTCAACAACCCACTTATTTTCAAGTACTAAATACTTTAAAAACATGTTCTCTTCAACTTATTTTTTGTATTTATCACTCATTTTTATTGAAATCAAATCAAATCAGATCAGATCAAACTAAATCAAATTATATTTGAAAGTTCAGACTAGATCAGACTAAACAAGATCAACCAAACCAGACCGAACTAGACTAGTTCAAATCAGATCAAACCAGATCAACCCATTATTATTATTTATTATTATTATATAAGGAAACTTTACAAGAAGCTGGTAGGAAGTCAAACAATAAGCTTAGTACCCACACACTTTAGAATACAAAAGCTAGTATGTGAAAATGTATGCCCTAGACTTGTGCTACTTGAGTTACTCAAAGAAAACGACGTAATCCTTAATAATAGGTCAAGCACATCTTCTCCTAACTCTCCGAAAATGAAGAAAGAAAAGGGGATGAATTTGTAGTCATTTTCCTCACACTTAGCAGTGTATTTCTTCTTCTTTCTTTCAGTAGCGTTGGCTAAAGAAGCACTAGGGGCCCATGAGAAAACTCCCGTGCCAACAAAGGGTGAGCCTCCATTTACATCTGCATAAGTATCTTTACCATAAAACCAATAAAATAGTTGGAGATACGGTGGCCTTAGATCGTATTATCATTATTGTTGTTGTCGTTGTGTTTTTGGGAATTAAAGATTTTTCATTCACCAAAAAGGATTATACAATCAAAAATTGGAAATCTATCTAACTTAATTACATCAGTATGAAAATGAGGTTCATCTTTCAAAAAAAATTTTCCCACCTCACTTTTCATGTGCATTGAAGAGGAGAGACACCAATGTAGCAAAAAAGAGCCAAAACAGGAAACAAAACAGCTGCGCATCAAAATTTAGGCCTATTAACCACTAAAAGACCAAAAAAATTGCCAACCAAATAACCAATTGATTGCAATGAATAAGCAGCAGTAAGACGTAGTAGTAGACACAGAAGAACCTGTACCGAAGGCACATCAGCATAATACAGCAACTCAGTTCAAAAGACTACTGCATTATTTTAAGTATATGTATTCATTCGGGTCTTCGGATAAATTTTGGGTCAGGTGTTTCGGATCAGTTTAAAATTGAGTCTTGCGTCCACATTAATTTTTACATTATTTCAAATTCATTTTGAAGTTGGGTTGAGTCGAGTTCAGTACCAAAATCGATATATTTTTGGTCTATTTTAAACACCTCAAATTTTAAGGAATAATAAGAGGCTCTGGGATAATACTGCAGCAGATGAGAGTCTAAATGCAATGTAAGAAGTCTGAGTTTGATCACTGGTTTATTGCGCGCATAGCCTATTATTATTATTATTATTATTATTATTATTATTATTATTATTATTATTATTATTATTATTATTATTATCATTATTATTATTATTATTATTACATAAAACAATTAAAAACAAAAACTTAAAATTTAAGGCCTAAAAAATTAGATATAGTTAATGTTAAAAACTTGAAAAAGAAAATAAAAATTCTAAACGAGTTAAGTGAGTCAAAATCAGGTCGACCTTCTCTGTTGCAGGTTGAGTCAGAATTATAATTTTCGACTGAATTAACTAAATGGATTAAGTTTAGGTCAAAAGGTTTTTGACCCGAACCTAAACCCAACCCATCCAAACAAATCTATTTGACAGGCATAATTTAAGATATCATTACATTGATATATAAATAGCCTATGAGAGTGAGGAATAATTTCAACCGCAGGCCAAGAAAAAAAGCTAGTGGATTAAGGCCTTGAGAGAGAAACAAGATGCTAAAGTGGCAATGAATTCTTCAAGTTGTTTGGGGATGGGGATCGATAATGATAATGTCATCAACATACATATCAACATACATAATGACCTAGAAGGGTATGAAATATCCTTTAGAATAAAGATAATGTCACAATAGTGGATATAGAATGTGGAATTCATGCATTGATATCATGATTTTGTGATGGTGACATTGATGATATGCCCTTTGAGAGGGATAATAACCAACAAATATACATGGAGTAGATTTAGGTTGTAGCTTGTAGATGTTGTAAGGCCTAAACCATGGAATAATCAATCAAAGGAATGTAATTTGGAGTAATTTGATGAAATATTGAATAATGTCAAAAATGGAGATACATTTTTGGGACTAAGAGTGGGGAGACTATTTGTAAGATATGTCCTAGTAGAAAAGACCATTCTTTTGAATCAATAGAATATATAGTTATTTATGTTTTATTATAGTATGTCGTCTTTTATTCCTGTAGGGATTACAATTATATTTTTATAAAGGGATATAAAGGGTCGAGTATTATGATGATATGTTTTATTTTAAGCTTTTTAAAACTCAAACCGAAACCAAAATGCACTTGATCTAAAAATTAATTAGTATTTTTTATCTAATCGCATCATTGTACCTAAATTAGCTATTTGTTGTAACCGATTGGTGACCAAAATTAAATACATTAAGGGCTTAATTGGTATAAAGAGTGGAAAGAGAATGGAAAGAAAACTCTTAAATAAGGAGAAAGGAAAATAATAAGGATTATTGTTATTATTAGTTGTTTGGTATAAAGAGGGGTAAATGTATTAAAAAAACGTAACATTATGCATCATAGTTAATAAGAGGGAAGGAGGAGAAGAGAGAGACAAAGGAAGGAAGATGATACCACAACAAGTGCAATGATTTTTTCAATTTGCTCTCCTCTTTTGAGAAAGTACGTAACAAGTAGCAAATATGTTACCGCATATATCAGTGAGGTAAGAATAGAGGGTACATAAAGTAACGTAAATTTATATCCTAAAGTCAAAACAAATAGTAAGAAGAAAAAGCTGTATTTATTTATGTTTTTAGATTTAAAAACACATACTAAACGACCTAAAACTAAATTAAGACCGATTTTTAAAATTAATGTTTAGGAGTAAATTGTGATTGCATGTTAATGTTGTTGGAAATGAGGACTAGATCTTTGTATTAGATTAAATTTTTGAATTTGGTCTTGATAATTAATTTGTTGTGTTAATATGGGTTTTGAGTTGCGTACACAAAATGTTTGATGAAAGGTCTAGGATTGATGCTACTCCTTATTATTTTATATGTTGAGAGTTTGAGAATATGAAATTTTAAATGCTATTGGTCTGGTGTCAGATTTAATTGTGCATATTTAATTGGATTAGATGTAAATGTAAACATTTTAAAAATTTAGTGGACTTCTTGTGGTTGATTTTGAGGTGAAGGACTCTTAAGGCATGGAGCTTTGAGTAGATCATGGGCTTGTTGGTTGGATTACATTGTCTTTTGTATCTCGTTCAATTGGAAGAGTATCTCCTTCACGCAATTCAATTTCTTTTTCCTTCCATATCCATTCAGGTTAGATGATCAACTGTTTTGATTTGGGTATGTAAAGATGACCTTTTTTGGTTTCGTAACTATACCTAATAAAGGCTCATTAAGAAGACCTTTTTTGGTTTCGTAGTTGTACCTAATGAAGGCTCAATTTTCTCCTTTCTCATCAAGCTTTTACTGATTTTCCTTTGAGATGCACCTGAAAACTTGTGGTGCACCACTCTTGACTTTCTCTTGTACCAATCTTCATAGGGTGTCATACCCTTAACAACTATCTCTACACAAAACTTCCAATATATTTAATATCATTAACTATAACTACCCACATATACTGTAAGTATCTCACTACAACATATATTGTACCTCACTGCTGCAACAAAATATATTTTAAATTTCTAATGGTATATAAAGTATATTTATTAGCATTTATTAAACCCTTTAACAACATAATAAATCTAGTGACATTTCTCATAAATGTCGCTATAAAATATAGTGACAATTACATATGTCACTGAAGGTCAAATAAAATGTCATTAAAGGTCAAACAAATGCCATTAAATCACTTTATTGTGGAATTCAAGATAAAAAACTAAAAATTATTACACTAAAAATATAAGTTAATTATATTTTTTTTCAATGTCACTAAAAGTAAAATTTGTTGTAGTGTCTAATGAAGATGCATTTTTCTCCAACTCCTCAAGTTTTTCTAGATTTTCCTTCTTCTCTTTAGCCAAGCTTCATAGGGTGTCATACCCTTAACTACCATCCCAACACATAACTACTTGTATATTTGACATCATTAACTATAATTACCCACATATTTTTCATTTACATGTGTTGCATATTTTCAGTAGTTTCATTATTGCACAAATTCATTTTAATGTTTATTTGTTATGATATTTTTTACAGCCAACAACAAATTTTTACCATACAATTGTCCGAGTTGCATAGAATTGTAACGGTAAATTCCTCTTCATTTAAAATATAATAATTTGTTATGATATTCTTTAATAATTTTTTGGAATTTTAAAATATAATATCACACTGAATCATTTTACATTGTATTATCAGGTGCAAAAAGAGTTTATCGATTCAAGTTATGCACAACAGCCAAATCATCCAAAATTAGATACTTCCCTATTATCTAAATCTTTTCCAGAAGCGTCAATTTTTAATAACTCATCAAAAAATGAAACCTCAACAATCCAAATTATGAGTTCAAATCCACATACAAATTCAGTCGGACCAACCGATTTGATAGTTCTACCCACAAATAGCAATTCAAACAACATTGCTAGCAACTTTGAAAATAGTAATATAGGTAGTAATACCATAATTAGTAATTTTCCCATTTTATATGTTCCTACACAAGGAAACCTATTGTTGTGTCCGAAGATCTCACCTACGGAAGGACTTATTTATAAGTTTTGCACATCATTACCAAATGGGGATTACACGTACATACAACCATATTCATTTATTGAGAACATGAAAAGTGGATCTGAAGTCAACCCTAGTCCAAGTTCATGTGTTATAAGAGATGAGAAAAATTCGGATGAAGTTAAAGACACTGAAATGGTCAATAGTACACCTACAAGTTCTACGGAAAATAGTGTACCTAAAAATGTTCCTACGTCCCCCAAATCATTAGAATTAGGGCAACCAGTACAGATTTGTAACAATGAGTCGAAGACCAAAGTGATTAAGGCAGTACCCCTCAGTTCGGAGTTAACAACTGAGTCGATCACCCGTGTGGTTGAATTGATGGAAAAATACAAAAATGATCGTAAAAAATAGATATACGGTGTGGATGTTTTAGTAGTGCTTCTAAATTAGTGGGTTTTAATTCGGGAGAATGCTATAAACATCATAAAAAATATATCTCATTCATAAAAGTTGTTATGATCGAGATTTTTGATATGATTGGATGTGCAAAACCATATCCTTTAACAACAGTTCATCTGGTATGAGATTCGTTTTTGATAAGTACGTATTTTTCTACACCTACCCATGATGGTGTTTGAAGGCGACGGTTTAAGCTGACATTTGAGGGTTTTATTGATATTGAACGCCGTGGAATATTCTTACAGTAAAAAGTACGTGAAACAATCATTTTTGTTACTTTTTATATTCAGGTGTTCCATAGAGTTAAGATAAGATGGTGATTGAAGTAAATGTCCCCCCACATCGGAGATCATTTACTTTCGACAGGTTAACGAGTATAAGGGCCTATATACAAATGATATTGGTATACATGATACAACCAGCGGCATAGGCTTTTAATTAAGTTGGTTTCTTGAAATATTATATTCAATCAACGATAACCTCTGACTGATAAGTTGATACAGCCATTTGGTTTTTTATTGAGTTGATTTCTTGTCAACAATAACCTCTAACTGGTACGATAAATGCTAATCGTTCATCGGTGGCAACATGATGATGGCTTCTTTCTTAGTCTAAGTTTAATAATTATTTTGAATTTTTTATTTCACAAATTCTTAAATGAGACGGTCTTATAGTGAGACCATCTTTATTTAAGTGTGTCATAGTGATTACTTACGAATTTAAATTTCTTAATTACAGAAATATATAGTTAATTATATATGCTTATTTCATAGTGGAACGATTTAATTTATACAAGAAGAGCTATTTTTTATTTTATTTTCTTTGATATTATTCATAATACCTTGGTTCTTAACAATTTTCATGCCCAGAGGAATATTTATCAGGATTTCATGTGTAAATAGGACAAATTAACATATAAACCAAAGTTATTGAAGAAAATTAACCTCGTGGCAATGATAGAAAAATTTATTCAGATTCGACCTTCAGTGTTGAAATCAAAGATAATAATTACAGAACAATGTTTTCTGGTATTGAGTCATTAATCACTTGTGTTTGCACTATTCGGACTTGTTTCAGCCACCAAGTTATAATGACGATTCCAGTTATAATTATTCTTGTTAGAAAGTCCTTTAAACTTCGTCCGTTAGGAATATCAATTACCTTCAATTTATTAGTATAATTGGGGGCTGTAATTAGAGCCTAATTAAGCAATCTGTGTATATAAATATTGTTGTAATTATCTCATGGAATATACAAGAATTACTCTGTTATTTTTAACTTGGTATCAGAGCCAGGTTCCGTTCTCCGGCGACCGGCAACCTATAAAACTCATCATCTACCATGAAACCCGATAACAAAGCTGTTATTCAAAACCCGGTAACCATGGAAGATTTAATGCAACTGTTTACACAGTTAAACACCAAAAAATTCACCACAGAAACTCAGAATTTCCAACCAATTCAAATTCCAGAAAAATTGAATCACAAAAATTTCACAAAATGGGCAAAGTTAATGCAACTGGAACTCGGCGACAGGAGAAGGCTCAACCACATCACAGCCTCCCCGCCAAGCCAAGAGGATCCAAATTACATAAAATGGTCACAACGGGATTCATTAGTAATCTCGTGGATAATTGGAAACATAGATCCAGAATTGCAAAATCAGTTTCTGGATTACCCTACCGCAAGAGACTTGTGGAAAGGGATCGAAACACTATACGGAGGGACCAAAGACGGACTCTAAGTTTTTGACCTTATGGTCAAAGCAAACAAAATTCAGCAAGGAGAAGATCCAATTGAAGTATACTACAACAAACTTACCGGAATCTGGAAGGAGATTGACAGACGTTCACCGAATCCGATGAACAGTCTAGAAGACAAAACGACTTACAATCGAATAGCCCAGCAAAACCGATTGTATCAGTTCATAGCAGGGGTAGATGAAACTCTTGATAAGGATCGACGGGATATTTTCAATCGAGAACCTCTTCCAACACCAGAGGAGGCGATCGCGATAATAAGGATAGAGATAAACCGGCGAGGGATTATGAGCACCGAACCACCAAAACCCTCACAAATGGAATCATCGGGAATTGGTGGTGGGTTTGCTGTGAGAGGAAGAACCGAGAAACCCAGTTTCCGTCGAGATGATGAGAAATCGGGACTCAGATGCACCCATTGTGGGGGTGCGAGACACACTAAGAAGGTATGGTTTATGAGTTTCAAGATTTATGTTTATATGGCTCAAGTTCTCATTTATGCTATAATCCCACTTGTCAAAATAAGTACTCAAGCTCATTCCCTTTATGGCCCAATACAAATCTCAAGCCTATCTCACAAACCGTGAAACATGAAAATAATGAAACCAACTCATACCATGTAGGACTAGTTTGCAAACCGAACAAAAATACCAGATGGATTTTTGATTGTGGAGCAACTGACACTATGACGTTTGATGCCAGTGACCTTGAAACTATTCTCCCACTAGAAAAAAATCACGTACAAACATCCAATGGAGAGGTAATTAAAACAGAGGGGTCGGGTGTTGTCAAAATTTCGGATAACATCAAATTACCAAATTGCCTTTTCATACCAGACTTATCCCACAAATTACTTTCCGTTAGCCAATTGACAAAGGATTTAAACTGTATTGTTAACATGAATTCTTCTGTTTGTACTGTTCAGGATGCTCGGACAGGGGAGATTATTGGGCATGGTACTGAGGAGGGTGGACTATATTATGTTACTCAAATGCCTCACCAGGGTAAAGCAACGCTTGTTCGCGGGACGATTGAACAACAGCTTTGGATGTGGCATAAGCGACTAGGTCATTCGTCTTTAGGATACCTTAAGAAACTCTTCCCTAATCTTTCTAGTTCAAATGTTCCTTTTGATTGCGAAGCTTGTATTCTTGCTAAGAGTCATAGACATTTTTATCCGAACAGTGATAGTAGAACTGATAAACCATTTGTTTTAATTCATTCGGATGTGTGGGGACCAACTCCCGCGTTCAATAATCATGGTTTTTTATATTATGTTACATTTATTGATGATTGCACTAGAATGAGTTTCAAACCCAAATTAGAATTCTTCGATCTGATAATGGTACTAAGTATAAGAATATCGACATGAACCTTTTTAATGACACAAATGGCCTTATCCACCAAACCACATGTCGTGATACCCCACAACAAAACGGGGTAGCAGAAAGAAAAAACCGAACTCTGTTGGAAATGACCCGGGCCATAATGATAGAATCTGCTGCTCCTGCTTAATACTGGCCTAAAGCCATCTCCACAGCCACCTATCTTACCAATCGCCTTCCTACAAAGAGCCTAAATTTTTCTACCCTGTTAGATACCCTAAAAACTCATGCCAATATTCCTTCTACTCATTCATTAGCACCTCGAGTCTTTGGTTGTGTTGTGTATGTTCATCTGCCTAACGAGAAAGAAATAAACTTGAACCACGGGCTGTTAAGTGTGTCTTTGTGGGATATGGGACTACTCAAAAAGGATACCGCTGTTTCAACCCAGTTACTAAACGGTTATATACTACCATGGATTGTGATTTTGTTGAAACAAAATTCTATTACCACCACCTTCGATCTAAGGGGGAGAGTCCTAATGAGGATATAGATCTAAGTTGGTTAGTCTACCCAGAACTGAGTGATCTTGACCCAAAAGAACAAGTAGGCGATACCACGAAGGCAACTGATAACATTATACAGTCCGATTTCAACAATATCGTGCCTGATTCAACCGTGTCTGAGTCTCCAGTTCAGAAAGACATTGAGGTACGTACTTCAGACTTAAGCCATATTAATGAATCTTGGACACCTGAACCTGCTGATATACCTTCTGACAGTGAAAATGTAGATTCTGCTGATATGTCTTCTGAAAGTGACAATGTAGAATCACACACAGATCAATCAATGGGTTCTAGGCATGAACTGCCACTAAGGAGCACAAGGGGAATTCCCCCAAAGAGGTATGATCCAGAGTTTGAATCTCAACGGTCAAAATATCCTGTGAACAAGGCAGGGCAAGGTAACTTGTCTATACAAGCAAAAACCTTTAATACAGCTCTTTACTCAGAAGACATTCCCAACACAACAGAAGAGGCATTGAGGAGTGAAAACTGGAGATCAACCATGAAAGAATAGATAAATGCACTAATCCGGAACAACACTTGGGAAAAGTGCACATTACCCACTGGAAAAAGACCTGTTGGCTGCAAGTGGGTCTTTACAATTAAGCACAGAGCAGATGGCAGCATTGAGAGATATAAGGCAAGGCTGGTAGCAAAAGGATATACACAGACTCATGGGATAGACTACGATGAGACCTTCTCTTCAGTAGCAAACTTCAACACCATTAGAGTTCTTTTCTCGACTATAGCAAATAGAGATTGGCCCTTATATCGATTCGATGTAAAGAATGCATTTCTTCATGGACACCTAAATCTACATGCCTTCACAGATGCAGATTGAGGAGCAGACCGTGATAGTAGGAAATCTACTTCTGGTTACTTCACCCTTGTGGGTGGGAACTTAGTCTCCTGGAAGAGCAAACTACAAAAGGTAGTAGCTATGTCCAGTGCTAAAGCAGAGTTCAGGGGAATCGCAAAAGGTATCACTGAAGTTCTTTGGCTCAGAAAACTCTTGAAGAAACTTGGGTATACACCCGAGAAAAGTTGTGAGTTGTACTGTGATAATATGGCAGCCATACGAATATCTGAGAATCCAATGCAACATGACCGAACTAAACATGTAGAGATAGACAGACATTTCATTAAAGATCATCTAGACAAAAAAATAATAACTCTACCCTTTGTTCGGTCAGAAGACCAACTAGCCGATATTTTGACAAAAGCTGTTTCCACACAAGCATTTGATCAAGTATTGAGCAAGTTGGATGTTAGGGATGCTACCATTCGACTTGAGGGGGAGTGTTAGAATGTCCTTTAAACTTCCTCTATTAGGAATATCAATCACCTCCAATTTATTAGTATAATTGGGGGCTGTAATTAGAGCCTAATTAAGCAATCTGTGTATATAAATATTATTGTAATTATCTCATGGAATATACAAGAATTACTCTGTTATTTTTAACTATTCTCAACAAATCCTTTTCTGAATAAGTATTCCCTAACTTCATCTTGTAGCTTAAATAATCGGTTTTTTGCATTTCTTACACGGACTACATGTATTTGTGTTCAAACTATTTCTACGTGCAAAATCCAAAAGATCTTCCCACCCTCTAATAAATCTACAACTAAATTGTCCATTTTTAACTCTAATACATCCATTTTTTTATCATTACGTAAATTCATTTAAGAACCTATCATCATCATACCTAGTGTATCTTACTCATATGAACTATGATTAGGGTCTGCGGAGAGTTGGAAGGTAGCAATCATAACCATAAAAGACAGTGTAACCAAAGAGTCCCTCAACTTGAAAAAGATCCACAAATAAATCCTCGGAAAAAACTTCAGTAATCAAAACATATAAATAAATAAGATACGTATAAATAAATAAAGATAACTAGGTAAAAAATGAATAAAAAAATGCTATGTAAAACGGCAAAGGCAAAAGAAAACCAACTGAAAAAGAAAGAGTATCAGTAATCTAAGACATAGATTAGACGCCTCTAACTAACCCTATTCCTAGTCAGGTCCTCAAAGATACGTAGTTCATGCAAGTGATTCTTTATATATTCCTCCCACGTTCTCTTAGGTCTTCCTTAACTTCTTTTACCCTCCACTATTACACTTTCGATCTTCCTCACAGGTGCGTAATACAATTGTATTATCAAAAATTATATATATATATATATATATATATATATATATATATATATATATATATATATATATATATATATATATATATATATATATATATATATATATATATATATATATATATATATAGGGAGAAGTTCAAGTGAAAACCATCCTTATATGAGAACCGTGAGAACCATAAACCATAAAAAGGTGTTACTTTTTTCAGAAAAACGTATTACTTTGGATTTGTATTTTTTTTCTGACAGTTACTGATTTTTGATAAAAAGTACCAGATTTTTTAAAAACAATATATATATATATTATTAAAAACAGATTTTGAACTCTATGAACAATTCTCACTAGAAATATACATTTCATGCCTATTAACTAGTATAGTCCTATTTTGCTTCAGACAGAAACGATCTATACATTTCTACCCTTTCATGCCTATTAACTAATATAAAACCTTCTATGCTCATTAATCTGTCTTTCTTCAATTGATATAAGAAAGAATTAATTTGAACTTTGCTTTAAATTATCTATCTAGACAAATTCTTTATTAAGATGGTTTCACGATGAGATGGCTTAATATATGCTTATTCTATTTTTATTTTTCTTAAAAACTAATCAAAACAGTTTTTATTTAGTTTATTTTAAGGAAAAATTACATTGAATAATACAATCTTTCAACTATTTTTCGTCAATAATATCAACTATTGATTAACAATGAATAATACTATGAGATAAGTGTTCCACCAACACTCAATTTTACCATTACCCATAAAATAAATAATTTTACCCAAAAAGAGATAAATTTAATTTAAATTTAAAAAGCCCCACCCTCCCCCCTTCTTTCCACCAATGCACTACTCCAACCCCCACCCTAGCACAACCCCACCTACCCTTCCACTACCACCCCACCATTGTCAGCAACCCACCATCACCACTCTTGTCAACAACCCACTTTTAATGTTCCAGTTTTCTTGGGATTCACTTAGCTTGTGTTGGTGTATTTTTTTGAGCAATTAATTGTATACTTCCAATTAGTTTCGTAAAGTGTTTAGAATTGTTTGATTTGATGCTTATAATTTAATAAATAAAGTTCAATCCTCAAATGCAAGAACAAAAACTAGCTTCATGGGTAATTCTCCTCTTTCTGTTCTTTTTTCTTTATTCTAATTTACTTAAAAAGTTTTTACTCTTTCATTTTAGAAATTGTTAATTTGATAGTTTGTGTTCTGAGGGCCGAGAAGGGTTGTTGGCTGCAAAAGGATTTGGCAAGGGTAGGGGATGGGTGGTGAAGTTATCAGGGAAGGGGCGGTGGATTCACGTAGGAGGGTTGGTCATGGTGGTTGAGAGGATGGGTGTTGGGATGAGTTAGTGAAGGGGTGGGATTGGGACGAGAGGTTTTTTCTTTTTTAAAGATTTTGCTTTTTTTTTTTTACAAGATGACCTACAATTGTAGGTAACTAACAGGTAAAGTTTGCTAGTGGAAAACATACTTATTAGTTAGTGTTATCGATAGTTAATCAAGAGTTGGTATTATTATAGGGAAAAGGTTAAAAGGTTGTATTATTCACGGTAAATTTTTCTTTTTTTAAATATAAATGATTTTCGCTGTTTGTATGGGCTCGTTTCATTGTGAGACAGTCGCCTACAAGACTTGTTGCTCTTTATAACAATAAAATAACATAGTAAATAACTATTGGGCCCTTGCATCCGCGTGAATGTGTTTTTAACACGTTCTAAAAAGTCTCATACTAATTTTGAGTTTTGATCACTTTTACTCAATTTTTGCTATGGACTCACTTAACGGTAGAGAGGAGTACATTCAACAATCCCTCTTTTAGATTAAAGACTACATTACTCGTGTCTTCTCCACCAACGATTTAATTTTGAATTTGTTTTCTAAAAGAAAGAAAGTAGCTATTTTACCCAAAATGAGCAACTCGAAATAGGTTCAGTCATACAAAGTGGATGACTCACCTAAATCTAGTCGCACAAACTATGTGACTCGACCTAGTTTCAATACCACATTTTATGTAGCTTGGCCATTTTTTTGTTTTGCATTTTTTTATTTTATAAAAAAGGAAACTAACTTGCACAAAATGCATGACTCGACCTAGGTCAAATTGAACAAAATGTGAAACTCAAACTAGGTCCATCCGCAAAAAATATGCGACTTGACCTAAACCTACTCACACACATTGTGCAATTTGGCCAGTTTTATCTTTTCGAAAAAATATCAAAACTATTTAAACTTAAATTGATCGATACTTTTGTATCAATATTGCGCTTACGTTTATTAGAACGAAATTAGTTTTTTTTTTACCGTTTTACATAAATTTAAATTGATTGATCGATTTTAGAATTTTCAACAATGTGCTTATGTTGATTTACGTAAAATTAATCTTTTTTATATTTATCATAAGTGATTCAAAATCAAATAATAGATCGAAATTTTAGATTTGTGTCTACATTGCGCTCACATTGAATTTGTGTCTTCTTTGTGTTTTCGTTAATCAAAATAAATCAAAACGGATATTTGTATGTTGCGTTTACATTAAAAAAGTGTTGCGTTTATGAGATTTAGAGAGATAAATGAGTTTAGAAAGCTTTGAAGAGTGAGAAAGGTAAAATTGAAAGTATATGAAAAAAGGCGCGATAGATTTTTTGCATTGATAAAAACCATGATAAATAATTAATCGATTTGAGTGTCGGAAAAATAAGTGTATTAGTAGTCATTTCGACAGATTTTCAAACTAAGCTCTCTAGATTAAGGATGATCAGGACATCTTAATTTTTCTCGTTAGCACCATTAGAAACTACGTCAAGTATATTCTCGATTTACATGTCGAATATCGATATATATACACATATAAATACTCATTTCGAAAGACTTTTAAAAATAGGCACTCCGTTTGCCATTTATTAATGCACTGTGAATCAACAAAGTAATTTACACTGTTTTTGTCCTTTATAATGAATAAAAAATATTAAAAATAATTTTTATGATATATATATATATATATATATATATATATATATATATATATATATATATATATATATATATATAATAGAAATAAATTTTCAAAAATATTAAAAAAAAAAATAAAAGGACACTTATATAAAGTTGTATAAAGAGATCAAGTCAAATAGATCATTGCTAATCAAACCCAGTAGAATTCAAGAACTTGACTACAATTATGTTTACCTCGTTAAAAAACAAAAAATTCGGCAATAATTTCTAAACGTTTTAAATTTAAAAAAGTGTTTTTAAGTAATGATTCCGACAATTATAATCCTAATTAACACTACAAAAACCCAAAACAATATAATTAACAATTCTTTGCTGATGTGAACATTAAATACTCCTTACATAAGATCAGGTGTTTAAATTATGGGATGAGAGGCATGCAATATGCATAATAGGTAGAATTAAGTTTTTCATATTAAAAAGTTGCTTATCTTTTCATGCTTTTCTTTTAATTAATTAATTAATTAATTATCTATTTCCACTAATAGTGGCTACTCATCTAATTACATACTTTAGCGTGTTAGATTCGTTTTGACTTTTCCATATGTAAACTCAGTATACAATTTCCTATTCTACTGGTCGGCTTGATCTGATCATATCTTCTATATTCTATATTTAATTTACTTATACAATTTCTTCATTATTTGTTTATTGTAATAATAACAAAACTATTTGACTTCCTTCCTTCTCATATGTTTTTCCCATTTTCTTCAAAATAAAAATTTAATGAATAGAGTGCTGATAATTAGCTTTTTTATTGGATTTTTTTAATTAATTTTTGTGTTGGCTTTTTCACCGCATCCTTTTTTATAGGTATGAGTTATCGTCTTTCTTCTCTCTCCAGACCTGCCCTTAATCATAGTTTCTATGAGCAGGACACTAGATATGATGATGATAGTTATTTTCTCATTAGCTTTTGACTTTTGTCATGCTTATTCCAATAAATAGCCAACAATCAACAAATAATTTTCTTCAAAAGTTACCTTACAGTTGGTTTAAACAACTAATTTAAACAACATACTAATCGGTCAATACTTTCAACTAATCAAATAAGCCAATCGTTTCATTCTACAACGTAGTAGCTAATAGGCACAACCATTTATCAAGTATGCTCAAAGTTTTTTCCATTATAAATCTTTTTACTGTAGATTGACAAAAATAACCTCACTACTTAACAAATTTTACTAAAAAGACATCACATACAATTTAACCCCCACAAAATAACATATTTTCCTCTTTTTTATGTATACCAGCTTAGTCTGTATCCATCACTCATAACAATCAACAATTACACAACATTAGAATTTTTCAATACTTTATTATTATTATTATTATTATTATTATTATTATTATTATTATTATTATTTTCTTGGAAATTTCTATATTTCAAACGGGAGAACAAATAAGATCAGAATAAGTAATATTTCTTTTAAATTAAAATTAATTAATATTAATGTCATTGTCATATCACTAATCCAGTAATAAGCAAAAGGTCAAGTCCAAATTAGTGTTCTACTATAATACTCCATATTATAATAAAATTAATGAATAATATAATTTTTTCTGAATATTTCTTTGATCTTAAAAAAGCTACCATAAGACTTGAGCTACTATAAATTCTGTGGCTAAGCATCTGATTAATGCACAGGAAATTCCAAGTTGTGTTTAGAAAAACATTTTGATTAATTCCTAGTAAACATTCCTTGTATGGCCTACCAAAAATTTAATGTTTGTTTCTTACTTCTTGTCGTATTCTATGTATTAGTATTAAATTCTCCTCATGTTAGAGGAAGAAGCCCTGGAACTTTAACCACACATGGTTCATCCCCACATGAGGGAACTGTTAAAACAATCAAGGTACGTATAACGTATTCTTAGTTGTGTGTATTTTTGTATTCGTACCTTTTTTTTTTTTTCAAATTTCGATGCTTACTTTAACTGTTAATATCTTTATAATTAAAAATATAAGTCATAAAAAGTTGATTTTTTTTGAGAATTTATATGTGGTAATTTTGGATTTTTCATTTTTTCACGTTGTAAATAAATATTTTTTAATCCGCAAGGTGATTTTGATTAGATTTAACTTTTTCATGTGGTAGAAAAAACGTTATGTTTTATTGTTAGATTAAGTACTCAATTCGAATAAATTTTCTTTAAACAAGCCCCATTAGAGTGATCGCTATGTTTGTATATATGAATAAAATCGTTATGATGGGTAATTATAATGTAAATTTAACAAAAATCATAATTTTTTCCCTGAGAAAGTTGGAAGCTTAGAATCACCACGCATATTAAAAAAAAAAAAATTTGTCCATCACGTAGAAAAGCTAAAAACTTTTAGGTCATCGCATGGTATATTTTTTTTATTGTGAAACTACTTCTAATTGAATCTACTTGAAAAACTTGTTATTGGTTTTGGCTAGTTTCTTGTTGATTGGTTGAAAAGTAAAAATGTGATAAATTGTTTTTCATCTAGTTGAAAAGTTGATTTTTAAGTCAGATTGAAAAATTGCATTGCTTGGATTTTATCATCAACTTTTGGTTTTATTTGTTGGTCTACTTAGTCTCTAATAAATAGCCAATAAACAATACTTTATTCATATGAATCATCTCATTAAACAGTTGGCTTGTCTAACTAGAATAGAAGTCAATAAAATAGTCAACACTTATAATTATAGCTAGTCAATAAGAAAACTGAAAAGGCAATAATCAATAATGTTATGATTGGTGTGACTTGAGTGCACATTTGGTGTGTGCATTCATGTGGTGACTTTTGGGATAGAATCCCATGAATGTGTTATTATGGATGTATTAAGTTGAGTCTTGATGATTGTGATTTATGATGGTGATTAAAAGTATGGATTGATGAGGTAATGAAGTATGAGTTATTCATGGGAGTTATGGGACTTAATGAAAAAGTGCAAAGGTTTAACTCTTGATGCTCCTAGGATGCTGTTTTTGACTCTTCATATACTTGGGGATGTTTCATTATCATTTATTCATAGTTTTAATGTACTTAATGTTACTTAGTGAGATCTCTCCTATAAATAGAGAGCTCTCATTCACATTGTAATCATCCACAAAATACACCCCAAGCCAAACACTAGTAAGAGATACTACACGCCGGAGGACGTAGCCTTAGTTGGGTGAACCTCGTTAAATCTTTGTGTCATTTTATTGCTTTATTTTCTCCTACAAACATCGATATTATTGATAGCGTAATTTGTTTGTCACAAAACCTCATACACTCGATCTTGGCAATATTGGAGTTTGAAACACATTGTTCGAACTCTAATACATCGTCGTTTTCAAATAATAAACAATCAACAACCGACAATCATTAGTAAAATAACCACCTAATACCAATACTACCTATAGGAGGTAGGATTTTTGATACTATGTCAAGGATCCACCCAAAACTACCTAAGAGTGTAGTGCCATATCTAATTATAAAATTACTGTAAATTGATCAAATGTTGTAAATTTTTAATTTAGTAAAGTTCAAAGACTACTTAAAAACTTCACTTCCCATCCAAATTTGGGTAAAAGTCGATTATTTTATGGTAAAAAACAACATTATTTAATTTTAAAAAACCTACCTAAAAAGCTTGAAAATCCAATTTTTGCAATTAATAATCAAGCCAATTTCTAAAAATAAGCAAAAGGTAGTTTATCATAGCCATGTTGTGCTGAATTTTTGTTTTTGTTTTTTTATTAATAAAACAACATATTATAAAGCTAAAAATAATTAGGATATATGGAATTTTTGTTTTCTGCAGGGTGAAGATGGAGAAATGGTTGACTGTGTTGATCTATACAAGCAACCAGCTTTTAATCATCCACTCCTTAAAGATCACAAAATACAGGTTTATTGGTTGACTTGTTTATTATATATTTTTCATTTAATCATATCAAAATTTTAGAAATTTTTATTATGCATATTTAAATTTCTTTTATTTCATTGGGTCAAAGTTTTTTAGTCTTGTTTTATAATGAATCATATTAAAATTAATCATTAAATCATGTGCACATCTTATATTATATATATATGTAAAGTTATACATGATGTTTGGAACATACTAAAGGTTAATCGGAAACAACACCTCTGTTAGTGTTATTATTAACAAGGGTAAGGGTGCATACATACAATGCTACAAATGATCTAATACTAGCTGGAGCCACTTAATGATGACATTAGAGTAATATAATAATGTAATATTTAAAAATAATTTATATCTTGGATACAATAAAAAAAATCTATTAAAAAAGATTAGCACGACATTCAAACTAGTTGAATCTAATAAGAACATTTTTTTTAGAAAAAATTGCGAATTACTGCTTTAAAGTTTAAGCCTTTTATAAGTTACAATATTATTTTTTTTTTCTTTTTGCAACTACCAAAGTATCAAAAACTACAGCATTCAGGTCGAATTATAGAATTTCCACAACGTAATCTAAAATTCCGATTACTAAAATGGTCGAAATACTGTGATTTGGCCTAAAAGTTATAGACATTGATACTTTTGTGACTATAATTTGCAAAAATAAAAACATTAAGACAGCGAGTTGCAGAAAGTCTAAATTTTCTAATTGTAATTCATAAATAATTCTTTAAAAAGTTATTATCATAATATTGTTTTGTTGAATTTCCCAGATGGACTCAAGCTCATGTCCTTTTAAAACAAATGGAAGCAACCCAGCCACGAGATTGTTCCAGTCATGGCATAGGAATGGTAAGTGTCACAAAGGCACTGTCCCTATTATACGAAAAAGGCAGCTTCAAGACACAACATCGAATGTGCCTTCTAAAGGTCCTCACTATGAGGCAAGTCTTATATTTCTATTCTCATTTTCCTGTTTTTGTTGAAAGAACAAAAAAAAATATAAACTATAGAGTCGAGTCAGAGTCAACTTAGTATTCCACACAAGTCAGAATCCAAGGAGTAGAAGAATAGCAGCAAACCATACCCGTGCCCCCTTCAAGGAGTGGACAAGGAGCACTGCGCGCATTCAGATTATCCCTAAAAAAAATAGAAACTATATTCCTACAAAATAATACTCAAAATGTAGAGCGTTATATAACTTAATTTCCAAATATGACCTGAGTTCAGTTTTCCTACTTTGTAATAAAAAGGATACAAAAAGTAATAATATGGGTGAAATATCAACGATGGATGTAGTTTTATTTCATGTTGTCAATTGACAAGATGCGGGCTTGTGGAGTAGTTGCAGATTCACTCGGTCCTATTCATTGCAAGAACTTCTCTTGTTTTTTCTCGAGTGGAGAGACTCTTTGGCCGCGCTGTCCTTTATGGGTATGAGTTGCTGCCTTCTTTTGCTCTCTAGACCCTGATTATCGTTTTTTATGGGTGGGATACACAGGATATGATGATCATGAATTGACAATATTTATCTAGTTACACCATATCTCTAAATATACTTATACATTAACATCATTTGATTTTATTCTGGATCCGCTCATGTTAAATATGTAACAGCATGCAAGTGTGGGAACATTGAAGTCAACTACAAGGTACTACGGAGGAAAGGGAAAATTCAGCGTGTGGAATCCTGCAGTTTCAAGGGATGGGGATTTCAGTGCATCTGGCTTGACCATTTCACTTAGTGATTCAGCTTTTATCATGGCTGGATGGATTGTAAGTAATTTAAGACTCTTTTTCCTTTATAATTTTGCACTATTCCTATGTACTATGCTCATATGGCTAGCTACACGGTTACATCCGTCTATTTTTTTATGTTGTTCATACATCTTTTATAGTATAATAAATAACAAGACACTAAAAAACTTGGAAAACGCACTAAATATTTCGACTATGATTAAACGTTTGGAAATTTCTGACTGAACTTCCTATTACACTATGTTAGTCGGAAATTGGAATTTTCGGCTTGTTTCCTAATACTAATTTCATGTTAGTCAGAGATTTCAACTTCTTTTCCTACTGCACAATTAAATTATCGGCATTTCTGATTTAATTTTCTACTACCACGTGGTAGTAAGAATTTTTGCAAAATTCAGAATGAGAAAAGACGAAAAAGTTCTCCACCATTCATTTTCGACAATTTCTCTACTAAATTCTGACCAACTTTGGGTCCGAAAAAAAGGAAAAAAACGCTATTCTTTTCAGACCTACCATTTTTTATTTTTGATCATACCATCGGCTCTGATACCATATTAAGGAACCAACTCAACAAAAAGCTTAATTTCGTGATTGAGGCCCTAGGATATGTTAGATATTCTAACATACCCCCTCACACGAGATTCCTTTGGGGTTGAAGTATGGATGCGAGAGAGGCCTTCCTCATACATGGTAAATGAAACTCATTTATTGGCTAAAGAAAAATGTTATGGCATTTGATTTTAACCAATTTCTCTACCATTAAAGTATCTTTGACTAGCATTAATTTATATTTAAATTAAGTAAATTAGATAATACAATATATTGCATAATATATCATTAACAATTTTCAAAAAACGATAGTTAAAATTAAGTGTTTCTACTCCATAATATCTTTAATTTTATTTTTAATATCATATATTTATACATGTGGATGAAAAAAAATTGTGCATTGCATAATCGTTCCAAAGGCATGTTCATGCTTCCCATTAAATAAAAAATGATAAACTAATTTTTACTCGCAGGTTAATCCAGAATTATATGATGATTTCAAAACAAGATTTTTCATCTACTGGACGGTAAGTGTCGATGACTGTCACGTAAATAACCATTCCATTGTTTCTAGTTTTAATTCTTTACCTTCAAGCATACACTAATAGAAATAAAATTCACAAATTCTTAAATGAGACGCGCGGTTTTATGGATAAGGTTATTTTTATTGGATTAGCTCAATTTATATTTACTATCTTAAAATAATTAATTATATAATATTTTTTTTAATCACTTATATAACATTAAATTTATCAATTACAATCTTAAAATCATCAATTAAAAGCTTATTTTTCTAAATATTTTTACTAAACACTCACTTTTCTATATATTTTTGAAAAAAGTCAAAAAAAAACTTTTATATTTCTAACACGCATAAGGTAGAAAAATTTTATGTCTCCAACCAGATTCTCCCATTGCAAGGACTTACGGTGTTACACCTTCGAGGCTTGATAGTAATTGTTGGGTCCACTAACAATTAATGATTCGCGTCAATATGATATTATTTGCTTTAGACCAAGCTTGCAGAATTATGTTTTTGACCCCTAACCAAAGCCTTATACTAACTTGGAGTTTGATTACCTATATACTTGTCACACTTTTTTATTTTTCTGATGTAAAAGTTGGAATGTACAGTGCTTTGTATATATACTGATAAAAAGTCATGGAAATTCTTCTAATAGTATGTTTTTATACTAAAACAGACAGATAACTCTCTAAATACAGGATGCTATGACCTTAGATGTGAAGGTTTCGTCCAAGTGAACAAAGAAATTGCAATCGGATCCAGTTTTACCACTGTTTCTACAATCGGCGCTACAACTTATCGTTCACTCACAATACTTATATATCTGGTACCTATATACTCTCTTGTCATTCTTTAAAGTTTTTTTTTTCGATATTAAAAGAAAAACGAAAACTCATGTTAAAAAAAGATATGCTTCATTAAATTAACACTTTAAACAAATTACTACACTCTTGATTGAGATAGTTTTTTCACGTGCTATTAAATTACAATATATATATATATATATATATATGTATATATATATATATGTATATATATATATATGTATATATATATATATATATGTATATATATATATGTGTATATATATATATATGTGTATATATATATATATGTATGTGTATATATATATATATATATATATATATATATATATATATATATATATATATATATATATATATATATATAAAAGATTGGAGCAATCAATTCTATAGTGGGTGACAGTTTGAAAATTAAATAATTTTAGTGCTGATTTTTCTATTATGATATTTAAATTTTTGGTTTATTATAGTAATTAAAAATTATTAAAATGCAAATAAATAATTTAATAATAGCAAATAACTTCTAAAAAATGAATAATTTTGACAAAAATCAAAATTTCTTTTTAAATAAATGACAATACCTTCGAACATAAGAATAAATGACAATAGCGCGATATCCACCCTTCCGCCCCATACTTGGCCATGCTATACAATGTATAGTACTTTGTATCAAAATCTTGTATAGTTTTATTAAAAATCATTGACAAAATATTGAAGGTATTAGTTTTATGTTTGAGTATGTAACATATTTTAGGGCCTTAACGATCAACTTAAGTCTTTGGTTGAGTTGGTTTCTTGAGATGGTATCAGAGCCAACATGATAAGAGATCACAAATTCGAATCTCAACCACCTCTCATTGAAAGTGGAATATTTAGCGCCATGTATGAGGAGATCATGTGCTGCATCCACACTTCTAGTCCAATGAGCTCTTGTGTAAGTGCGCGTGTTAGAGTATATAACATATTCTGGGGCCTCAACCATCAGCTTAAACTTTTGGTTGAATTGATTCCTTGAAATTAGTTTTATCTTATTACACAACAAGGTTTTTAAAAAGTTAGATATACAATTAATTAAATTTATCAGGCATTGAGATAGTATAGAGCTCATATAACCCATACATGGAGTATATACGAGACGGGTTAAGATGAAAATACACATTAGGCCATTACTCATAGTGGTGGGCAATTTTTTTTGAATACACACCCAGGCTATGTTACTTGAATTCCTTTATTGATTTTAAATACTGGTGCGTGTTCGAGGATCGAATACGTATAAACATACATTTTACGCCTAAAGTTATGACTAAATGAAGTATCTAAGAACCATATCAATGTCCGAGTATTAAGGATTAGACACGGGTAAGTGAATCAAAATAAAGAGTCCGAGTAACATAGCACCCAGTTGGACTATCTTGGGTATAAAAATTTTATCTGTTATGGGTGGTGTGTAGGTGTCTTAAATGGGTCGGATATGGGCCAGGCCGGGCTTAAGTAAATAGGGTCGGGTTGGATAAGGGCCTTTTAAACTTAATATGGGCTTTAAATGACTGCGTTTGGAAAGCGCGGTTTTGCACAACCTGGCCCAATTTTATTACTAAAAATTATTTTTTATCCCCATTTATCAACTTATAACAATCAAATTATCATTTATAATAATTAAATTGAAAAAATATTAATAATACTTATTCACATTAATTATCATTTATTTTTAAATTATAAATTAATTATGCTATTTACAAAGGCTCATTTCCGACGTTTATTGAGCCCTTTTATAGCCCGCAATACTTTAAGTGTAGTAGAGTCTGTTTTCGGCCCGGCCCTTACTTGACCCTTCTAAAAACGAGCCGGATAAGGGGTCAAAACGGGGGTCCGGCCATTAAACACCCCTAGTGGTGAGGTTTAAAAATTTATGAGGTATAGGAATGGAGGAAGTCATACCGCACCCGCTACCCAATTTGACATCCTTTGTATATATTATATTAAAAAATCCATATGAAATTGCAGGATAAAAAGACAGGAAATTGGTGGCTAAGTGTAGGGGATGAGCTCATAGGATACTGGCCTGGAGCACTATTCAGTGGCATACCAGTAGGAGCACAAAGTTTATCATGGGGAGGCCAAATTTATGATTCTATAGGAAATGGTGTACACACTGCTACAGACATGGGTAATGGACTATTCCCTGGAAGCAATGATGCTAGCATTGTTTGTGGCCTTCAATATGTGGATGCTTCATTTACACTCCGCATTCCTCTGCAATCATCTTTAGGGCTTATTGTTAATAATCCTTTATGTTATGATGCTGAGATATTCCCCAATCTAGACCCTAAAAATGGTTTGTGTATATCATTTGGTGGATCTGGTCGGAATCCGAAATGTCCATAATTAGTCGTCGTTAATTTGTACTCGATCCTCTGTTTCAGTTTGTTTGTTATATTTTGATAAAAAAATGTCAAAACTTTTTTGTCCAAGTATGACAATCAAATTAAAATAGAGTATGTATTATGTGTGTGGTGCTTGCTTGATGACCTTTAAAGAATAAATGAATGTGTGATATGAAACTAGATAGTGTGCAAGGAATGGGGTATGTATGAGTACTTGTTTGTTCGGCTTTTTAAGCCAATCACTAAAATAAATGTAATAAAATGTACGTTAATTTATCACAGTTTGATATTTAAGTATCATATTTGTTTATTGTGGATATTTATTAATACAAGAAAATGCCATTTCCCACATGTCCGGCATATCTTGTGTTTCCCATATAGATGTATATTAATGATATAATAAGGTATGCTTATTGAAACAAATTAGGGTGTATTACATAACTTGAAGATTAAGTTAAATAAAAAATAGCTTTACACAAATATTCAAATTACATTTTCAATTTTAGTTTCTTGATGTTACAAATATACTACCATGTGAAAATTTGTTATTTTATGTAATTTATTATTCAACGTGCATTTGGTGTGAATAAAAATAATTTGTTTTGGTGTATATATGATTTGATTAATATAAAATTAATATAGTCTTATCTGATTTGAAGATAAGTTAATGTTGCTAAAAATACTCATTTAAAGTACATAACTGGATTGTTAATTACGCACTTGATTGGGAACTTTTCTATCTTCAAATGTGTCCACCTTTTTTCAATTAATAATTAATCAATTTTGTACAAAACAAACTGCAATGCATGAGTTGATATATCGGACTAGAGATGTTCAATGAGTCGGATTGAAGCGAGTCGACTTGAATTCTTAATGGGGCGGGGCAGAATAAAGATTAAAGGAGCCTTATGTTCATTATGATGTTTAGAAAATTAAAGCTCTTCATTAACAATATATATCACAGGAAAACGTATCACTAACTAAACTATACTCGATTATAAGAAGTTTGCTAATATATGAGATCTTTTTTAAGAGCCCTAGGTCATCAGACACTTTAAATGTGCGTAGAACTAGCCCTGGTTCATCTAATAGTCTTTACGGTCCTTCATTGGGCTGATCATCCCCACTTAATTATATTATGCATGATAACTTTATATTAGTGATGGCCACGGAGCGGGTTACCCGGAACCGAACCGGTCCCGAACCGCTTAAAACCGTCCCAGAACCATAACTGTTCGCAACAGGTTCCGAACCGGCCCGAACCGCGGAACCGTGAAACCGCCGGAAAAAAACTGCATGAACAGGACCTAAGAACCGCGGGTTGGAACCGAAACCGGGACCAGTCCGGGTGAACCGGCCCAACGGTTCCAAGGAACCGGAACCGGGACCGGTCCGGGTGAACCGTCCCAGCGGTTCCATGAAACCAGACCGGAAATCTAGCCGTTTATAGCCGTTGGGGATTTTTCTATAAATACCCATCACTTTCGATCATTTTCATTCACAACTCATCTCTTCTCCTACTCTCTCTATTTACTCTCTCTACTTAATTACTTAATTACGCAATTATTCTCTTAATTACATGATTAGTCTTTTAATTATTTCTTAATTTAGTTAATTACATAATTACTCTTTTAATTATTTTTTAATTTAGTTAATTACGTAATTAGTCTATTAATTATTTATTTATTTTTTAATTCTATTATTATTTCAACATTATCATGTCTTTTTTTTTGAAAAAAGCCTCTAAAAAAGTTACTAAAGTGGCAAAATCATTGGGAGGTTCTAGCTCCAAAAGAAAGGCCACTTCAACTCCGTCGATATCAACAACACCTTCGATTAGTAATTATAATTATGAACCAAATTATCCAGAAGGGTACATGACAGGTATAGGAGGATCATAGCTTGACATGACAGGTATAGGAGCTTCTTTTAATTTGCTTTGGGGGAAAGAGCGGAGTACGGTCGTAATAATTGTGTACAAACTATCTAATGCTTGTAGCTTCTATATTACTTGTAAAGTTTTCTTTTGTGATTGTATAATTTCTTTTGTATGGAGCCATGTGACTCCTTGTATGAACCATAGTTCCGATGCGTAGTTTTTTTTTAGATGTACAGTAGTGAGAATACTCCTTTAGTATCCGTCAGATCGATGCGTTAACACTAGAACCACGATCCTCGTTAGAGTTGATGATTTGAGAAGCCGACGATGATTCTTTCCGTCATGATGTATTCTTGAAGGCATTAAAGGCCTTAGATTATTTTAGTTATGTTATCCATTTATATATTCTTGTCACATCCTCAGTTTTCAGCAAAGATGCTGCCGAAATTTCCACTTACTCACCTTTTCAATTAATCTTTAGCGTTTATTTTAATTATGTTCCCTTTTCTTTTTATGTAACACCCGAATTTCCTCCCTTCCTTCACGATTCTGGTTTCGTTTAAGGGGTTAGAAATTCAGGGGTGTTACAGACAAGATGAAAATGCTGTGTACACTTTATAAGCTATTGGAGACCTTCTTTCCATTGTTATATGATTTTGGGATAGTATATATCTCCTTGACTTATGAAGTGTGTGCACTTCGTATTTTCCGTTATTGAGTTGACATTCACAATAAGTCTAACTTAATTTAACAGGTACTATATATATGTTTTACTTTGTGAGAACAGCTCCTTTTTACTTTTAGTTTCAAACAATAAATTATTTTTTTTTTGTTTTTCCAAACGTATGGATCGTACCATTTGAAGAATATGTGATAGGTACACTTGCTATAAAAATCATGGTTGATGAGGTAGGTACCTTAAATCATCTTCCTATTAAATCTAATATTCTCATTTAGTTTTTTTATCACTATTCACTTAATACTCTTAATTTATATTTTATTTTTAATATATAAGTTAAAACATAATTATATGAGATCTTATTTGATTCATTTATGTAAGGATTATTAATATTAAAATTTTATAATTTTAATTAAAAATATTAAAGATTAAAATTTGCCTCAATTCAATAAGTATTAAAAATTAAATAAGACTAATAACTTAAATAGGAGTCAATATTAGAAAGCTTTGTCTACCTTTTTGACTTTTGGTTTCAAACAATAAGTTACATATTCTTTAACCAACTTTTAATTTGGATGTAACATGTGAAGATTATGTGATTTTAATGTTCATTCATCAAAACTTGTTTGATTATAATTAAGCATTGATAATTATTATTAAACCAAAAGTCATTGTCTCCCCAAACATTAATCTAAACATAAATTAACCAATATACTAGCTAACTTGGGAACTTTCTGCTAGTCTTGTTTGAACGTAATTTATTTTGAATTAGTGCACATTATTTTGAATATTTTCTCTTTTTTTACTTATATATGACTAATCTTGTAAAAGATTTTTAATTTTTTTCCCTCAAACCTCATAAAAGTTGGTGCATATATATATATATATATATATATATATAGGAGGGATCCATTGAGAATGGGTTGAAAATGAGAATGGTAAGAAAGACTCTACTCCTTTGATTTCACTAAAATAAAAAAAATCTATGGTCACGATTGAGCCAAAGACTCATAATTGTAAAAGTAACTATGTTACATAAAAAGGTAACTACGAAATAATTTTTAAAATGTTTTTAATTTATAACATAGTATCTTTTTTTATATATATAGTAACCAAACAAAATTAAACAAAAATCCTTCTCACCTTTTCTCATTTTAAAATTTTTCTTATTTGATCATATATATATATATATATATATATATATATATATATATATATATATTGCTAATGAATTTTTAGAAGATCGTACTTTAGATATTAAATATTTTCTTCGTTACTTATTGAATGTCTAGTTTAAAATTTTTTGTCTACTTTTGAACAATAAAAAAGGAAATGAGAGAGTATATATAAAATGTATAGTTTTCCTGTGTAAAGTAAAGGGAATCTTAAGTTCTACAACCAC
This sequence comes from Amaranthus tricolor, assembly GCF_026212465.1. NCBI lineage: Eukaryota > Viridiplantae > Streptophyta > Magnoliopsida > Caryophyllales > Amaranthaceae > Amaranthus > Amaranthus tricolor. The sequence goes on along the minus strand of NC_080048.1, from coordinate 35,572,861 downwards.
AATTTTTCAATTGTAGGTCCACTTCTGGTGTTGTAAGTATCAGAGATGACAGATGACAGAGTTTCAGAATAATTGTTCTATCCTTGTTAATATAATGTAACTTTATTTATTTTACTTTTCAATAATAATGTTTGTGATATTTTATTAATTTAGGCACTACTATTAGTGATTTTGTTTAATTTGAATTTGTATTATGTATTTTAGTACGCACAAATAATGTTGACATTATAAATTTTGTGTTTATTAATATGCTATAGTTTATATATAGTTAGTCCATAATATATTTTTCATTCCGAATCTCTAAAACATCAGATCTCTGGATTTAGTTCAACCGTAAGTCAAATTTGATTATACAATTACAAATAACCACAAATAATGCTTTAACCAGATTAAAAGATACAAAGTTAAACATTAGAAATAATATATATTTTTTATTTTTTACTATTTATTATTATTTACTAGCTAAACCTTAATATTAATGTTGCGTTAAATAGTTGCAAATGATTTTGTAAGATCCATTGTTGAGCTTTCATTACTCATAAATTGTTTGGCCTTTGATTTCACATGTTCCGGTATTCGAGCAGGACGGTGATTTTTATCGAGTAGAACGATCACTGCTTTGGCTTCAACGATTGGCTATCAAACCATAAAGATTTATATTTATTAATTAATATTGAGTATAAATTATATAAACAAATAAGTTAAGGATATGGAAATACAACCTCGTAATTTGGAAGCTTATAAATAAAATGATCGAAAAACAAGCGAGCAGCTAACACGTCTGAGATTATAGATTTCACAACAAACTCGTCCCCACTCTAGTTCATGTAAAATCAACATACATATATATTAAATGTCAATGCATAAAAAAATATATAGAGTTGTTAAAAAGATATTATTCACCCCTATTTCTATAGTGAATAGATTTTAAATGAAAGCACTATAAAATTACCCATTCCGTCTACTTATACAATATCATTTGTGAGCTGTTCGTTAAGCCTGACCTGCTCGACACAAGAAATTGGCGAGCTTGGACAACAATTTGTAAAAAGTTTAAAGTATGAGCTGGTCAAGCTCACATGTTTAAGATTAGCGGGCAGATAACGATACCAAAAAATTACTCGCTTATAAGTCTGCTCGCTTACTTATTTTTTATATGTATTTTTTTAATTTAAGGTTAATATGAAGTAGCGTTTAGGACTTATAAGTTTATTTTTTAGTGTCTTAAGAGTCATTATTAAAAGAAGCTTTTGGATTCCTCAGTTGTTATTTTAAAGCCCAATCTGAAAGCATTTTGCAAGATAATGTTGATTTAGGCGATGCTCTTAACACACTAGATTAATATATTTCTTGTTTGAAATATTGTTGATTTCTTTTCTTTTTTTTTTTATCTAAGATATTTGAAATTGTCGTTGCACTTTACTTTGGACTATAGATTATGGACTTTGTGCAATGGCTTATTATTGAAAGTACGTGACCAAATCATATTTCTAAGTCGACAATGTCAAATTTTTTGACGTAAGTTACGATCTAACAATAAGAACCTACAACATAAGTTATATACTAATAATAAAGTTAAAAGTTCCTCATTTGCATGTGGGTCTCACCCGCTATGAAAAAGGCAAGTAGCAGCAAATATAGCAAGTCCGCTAAAGTGGGTGAACTTTTTAAACTTTAGACTTGCGGATAGGATTTGAGGGGCAAGCTCGGTCCGTCACCTATCCATATCCGCCCATAAACACCTCTAAATAATTAATCTTATATATCATTGCAAAATATTTAATTAATTGTTTAGTTTCTAATTTTAGTTACTTTGGGGTCACTTTTTATTACAATATCACAAAATATTAGAAAAAGTAACTAGGATTTTCTTTAGTTTACGTTTAGGAACAAACATTGTATTTTAAATTGTAGATTTCAATATGAAAGCATTTAATGAAGAATTTGAGAATGATAAGTGTAGGAAAGACATCCTCAAATGCTCATCTTAAACCACTTTTATAACAATATTGGATTTGATTCAAATTCAAATTTGAATTTTTTTTATTTGTCAAATACTAAATTTGAGTTAGATCTATAGTTTTAAATGACATCAATATTCCCAAACATAACATTAGATAGTTCTTGACATCTTGTTATTTATATATTTTAGATAAATAAAAAAAACCACTATTTCTATCTTTTCTTAGTTATACATGTTTTGGTTGTTAACTTGTTATATACGTACCTATTTGTACTTTTTATATAGCTATTTGGTTATATCAACAAACAATATTAAAATATTAGTAAAATATTATTGAATTTATAAGAAAATTAGTTAAAGTTTATTCGTGTTTAAAAAAAGTTGAAATAAAAGTTAATGAAAATAATTATTTGTTCTTTTAGATTTGAGTCAAAGAGAAAGTAGATAATTTTTAAAAAATGGTAATAAATAAAAAGAGAGAATAAATTGTCTGAATGAAATAAAAAGAGAGCTAAATTATATGGATGATATTAATTGAAAATGATGGATCATGATCTAAAATAAAAAATAACACATATTAAATAAGACAAATTAAAATGAAAAATAATACAAATTTTAACAAAGAAAGTATTATATATGCGAACTTGAGCATCATTATTCATGACCTAAAAAAAAAGATCATCTTACTATTTCATAATTTTTCTCTCTCCTAAAAGTTCATCTTTCAACCTAATTTTATTAACAATGACTTCTTTTAAAAGATCATCATCCTCTTTTTCTTACTTTTTCCTACCCCACCATAATTTCTCCCCCTTAATTTATCTAATATTTATCTTTATTTTTTTATAATAATATTTTCATGGTTTTTTTACTTTGATTTCTTCTATAATTTGGGTTATTTGAATCCATATTTTTTTTCTGGGGGATTTTGAAATGATTATTTTGGTATTTTTTAACAAAAAAAAGTAGGAAAATAAGAAGAAAATATGTAAATATAAAATTATGTCAAAAAAATATCAATATGGGTCTCATTTTATAGATCTCGAAAAAATATGACCGTTGGTATAATTTTTTTTTTTAAAAAAATTATTCAAATAAGAAAATAGCCGCTAAAGGAAAAAAATGGGTATTTTTTTGCACCCAATCAAAAGCCAACATGTGGCGTCAGCAAAGGGAAGCGTGTCAGGCAGCAGGCTGGCAGCTTTCCCCGCCCAATCACACAGCGATACATGGCAATTTTTTTCAAAAAAAAGGATGACCATTCACATGAACGAGTCACATATTGACTTATTTGTCCAACCTTTTTCCCAACGCACCCAATATTAAGTCACCATTATAATTATTTTTGTCATGATTTGGTCATATGTCACCATTATTAATGCTCTTAGATATAAAAGTAATTAATACCTTGAGAGGTGAGAGAAAAGTAATAGAGAATTTGGACAAAGCAGCAGCACCAGTGTTCTGAATCACATCATCATTTAGACCAATTACTCTACCGAGCTCATGAGTTGCTGTATATACAAAATTCTAATAAAAAATCGCAATTTATAAATTATTACAAAAAAACAAAATAAATACTAATAAAGTAAAAAAAATAAAAAAAATAAATTAAAATTCTAAAAACCTCATGCTCAAATTGTTGCACTTTAAAATAATTTACAATATTACAAATTATCATTATCTACTTAGACTACTCACCTACATATATATCATGCATCACTATGTAAACAATATTGGGGTTATATGCTCATTAATTCCCTCGTATAGAGTTATATTCGATTTCAATTAATCTAATAATTTTGGAGAATTTTAGATATAATCATATAAAATAGCTAGCACTATTTAATACTTCCTATGTTCTATTTTAACTGTTACACGAGGATTTTTTATAAGAATTATAAAATTAATATCTTTGTATTAAAAAATCTTTATAACCTGTAACGAGATATGTATAAAAGTTAATAAGATATGAGTAAGAAAAGAAGCAGAGGTAAAACAGACGATTATATAATGTTTTTTTTGCCAAAAATAGTGAATTATCAAGTAGTTGAAACGGTAAAATAAGAAAAGTGTAACAAGTGTAATAAAATAGAGGAAGTACATATATTTCTATATTATAATATTATTATTAGGTAAATTAATGAATTATTTTAATAAATTCTTACCAAGCTGGCAATAACTAGAATATACAGCATTATTAACAACTCCATATTGATCCAACTCGTAGTCACGTACTTTGAGTTCCATCTCTAAAACCCCGGTGATTCTAATTACAAACAGACAATATAAAAATAATTTATCATCCATAATTCACCACAATGTATTAAATAAGCTTGGCTGAAAAAAGAATATAGAAAACCCATTTAATTACTTTATAATGTTTAGAAAATTAAGGCCTTTTTGTGAATTATTAATGGTAAAAAATAAAAATTATAATTTTACGTTTGTAGATATTGAACCCTTAACCAACAATATCATTAAAAGACACACAACGAACACAGTCACGCATGACTAATTAATTTTTAGGAGTTTGTTAGTATATAAAGCCCGTTCTTCGGGTCACTAGGTGATCAGACAGACCTTAAATCAACCGTTAATCATCACAATAATACAAATATGAAATCTATAGCTAAATAGTCATCCTTTGTTGGCTGTTCTGAGCCCTCTTCTTGGTAATATTTTTTTTTTATCAAAAAACGTAAATAATCTCTAGAATCAAACATAATCTGATAATGAAAAATGATTAACTATACTCCCTAAAATCTTTGAATTTGTTCCATAGAGAATATTCACAAAAATTAAAAAACTAGAATCTTTTAGATGATAAATATATTATTTTATTAATTAATAAATTTAATGGAGAAAAAGTGAGATCATAAGCAATAAAAAATATTAAATTAATACTCCTAAGTGATAAATATGGATACTACAATTAATAAAAAGATATTAAAATAAAATTAGTGGGAAATATGTGGAAATCATAAAAATTATAAAAATGTTAAAGAAGAAATTAGTGGAAAATATATAAAGAACATAAGTATTAATAAAATATTAAAATTAAAAATAAAAAATTTAATTATATCTAAATTTTAAAATATAAATTTAAAGATTATTTAGCTGAACAACAAATAAAATGACTCAAAATGACAAATAAGAATATTTTTTATATATTACCGATCATTAACACATGAAAACTTATTAGCATGGGATGGGAGTGTGGAAAAACGGCGAGGCGTGGAAGAAAGGAGAGGACTTGGGTTAGAAATAACGTAACATGATGGGTGACAAAGGGAAAGAGGATTAGTAAGGTATGGTCGGCGAATGGGGAATGGTGTGGTTTTCGGACTAGACACCACATTTGTGGGTGTGAAGGTTGAAAGAACTTGCAATAACACCATTTTCTAGTGTGGTATTTCCTTGTGTGTTGTTTATTTAATAATGAAAAAAAGAATGTCTTGCCACATATTAATAGTGCTATTGTCTACAAATAGTCTACTACTAAGTTTTTTTTTTAAAAAAAATAAAATTGCAATAGCCTAATTTTTCGGCTTTTTCACATAATATATAAATATTTTTTTAATCTACGTGGTGAGTTTTACCTTTTAATTTTTCCGCGTGGTAGACAAGAGGAATGTTTTTTTGATAACTTTACGCTTTCTAAAAAAATAAAATATAGGGAAATTACCTAGAATAATTCAACATTTTCATGATTTTCCTACAATAATCCCACCTATTGATTAACCATGAATAATCCCAACTTTAGAGGGTATTTTCCTAGAGTAAATCCGGTAGCCCGATGACTTGTTATAGCAAGTTTTATTTTTTTAAAAAAAGATAAATTAAAATAAAATGTCGAAAAAAATGTGAAAAACATATTTAAAAAAGTTTCTGATTTTTTTGATTGTTCGAAATTTTCATGTGAATTTTTTAATTTTTCTCTAACTTTTACATTAATTTTCAGTTTACTTTTTTTCGTGAATTACCTACTATAGTAGGTCATCAGGTTACTAAGCTTACTCTTAGCAAATACCCCATAAAATTCAGATTATTCATGATTAATCAATAGGTGGATTATTGTAGAAAAATCATAAAAAAATTGGATTATTCTAAATAATTTTTCCTAAACAATAAATAACAAATTATTAAAAGCAAAATAACAAACAATAAATAATAAAGCATTAGACGTAGTGTACGGGTCATTTGTCCATAACTATACACATTTGACAAGAATAATCACCAAAAAAACATGTGACTTAGTAGTTGAAGTATTATGTGATTGTCTTTAGTGCAGAGACGTGAAGTTTGATCTCTAAGGATACTTAAATATCGTGATTCTTTTCATTTTATCGCGACGTCTTAATGAAATTACGATTTTGCCTTTGGACTTAAAATTTCTTACATATACTCTAACCTCAATAAATAACACCTTTATCACACTTAAAAAACAAAATTACAACATAAAATTTTTAGGAGCAAAAGCTAAGGAATTCATAAAATTACAACAAATAATCGAGGTAATTTGTTATTCGAATCGTGTTATTTTAAATTAAAAAAAAAATGAGTCACACGCGACTCAGCAGTGGGTCAGTCGCACGAAACCCGCGACTCACCCAAATTTTTTTAAAATTTTTTTAAATAATATAGTTAATATTATTATTTATATTATTATTTTCATTATTATTATTATTATTATTATTATTATTATTATTATTATTATTATTATTATTATTATTGTTGTTGTTGTTGTTGATGTTATTATTATTATTGTTTTTAATTTTTTTTAAATATTGATATTGTTATTATTATTATTGTTTTTAATTTATTATTGTGAATATTATTATTATTATTATTATTATTATTATTATTATTATTATTATTATTATTATTATTATTATTATTATTATTATTATTGTTATTATTATTGTGATTATTATTATTATTATTATTATTATTATTATTATTATTATTATTATTATTATTATTATTTTGTGCGACTCGATCTAGGTATAGTCGCACGTTTTGTGCGACTGGTTTTTTTTTTTTTTTAATAAATTTCGACTTATAAAATTTCTTTTGTTTAATTAATTTATTTTTTAAGTTACTTTTATTTAAATAATAATAATAATAATAATAACATTTAAAAATATAAATTAAATATAATAATTAAAACAAAAATAATAATTTAATAATAATAATAATAACAACCACAATAATAATAATAATAATAATAATAATAATAATAATAATAATAACAAAAATAGTTATTAACTCCAATGGCAAATTTATAAATTTTTAAAGTTCAAGGACAAATTCATAATTTTATTAGGAGGGGATGACGATAAAATGAAAAAGGTGGCGACAAATAGTAATGCCCTTCTTGAAATGACAAAACTATGCCATGCACATGTCCGATCCTCCAAACATAGTGTGTCCCACAGAAATATGTTTTGTGAATTGATGAGGTACACTTAATTCAACTATTGTTGATGAGGTTGGTACTTAAAAGTATTTTACTTTGTCAGAATGGCTCCTTTTTTACTTTTAGCTTCAAACAAGAAATTGATATTTTTTTTATTTTTATGTATAATTAACATGTGAAAAATATGTAATATGATAAAGAGGAAACTTCGTCTAATGTCTATTCATCAAAACTTGTTTGATTAACAAGTGAGCTTTTGGTCTAAAGATAAATAATTCGATTTGCATATGTTAGACCTTTCGTTCTGTGCGAAAGGAAACGATTTATTCTGTTAAATGGCAAACACGAAAATTAGAGAAGCAAAGAAAAACATAACATAATGACAAAATGGTGTTTATTGGTGACTTAGGCACCTCTGTTAAAATAAATTTGTCTTTCTATATGCTATGTTTAGTAATGATGATTTCATTTGAAAATATAGATTTGACACAAATTTTGTGTTTGGCAAATAAAAAGAATTTAAATTTAGATTTAAGTCAAATCCACCATTATTATAAAAAGTGGTTAAAAATAAGTAATTGAGAATGACCTTTCAAACTTTATCATCTTAAATTCTTTATTAATGATTTTCTAATTGAAATCTATAATTTAAAATTAAATGCTTGTTCCCAAATACAATCTTTAAAGAAATTTAACAATACAATAAAAAAAATTTGTCACAAGATGATGCTCACTCTTTAGAGCTCACCTAAAATTTCCAAAAATGACTTTTCACTCTAAGACAAGAAGAAGCTCTTTTAGGTGAAGCAAAACCTTCTTCTCTCCCCTATATTACTAGCCCACAATGATCTTTTTCCTATTCCCATACAGCTTTACAGGTCAATTATCATTAAAAAAAATCTTTCAAAAGAATAATACATCAAAAGCACTTGTTTCCGGTTTAATGGATAGAGCATCTGCATGTTGAGCAGAAGGTTTGCGGTTTGACCCCTACTGCTAATGGACGCAGGTATCAGTTAGGGGCTCCTTGACTGCGCGCATCCTCTTTACTCCCTCCTTAAGAGGAACATGTATGGTTTATCCGCATCTTTCAGGAAAAAAAAAACCCACCTGAATCCTGCCTTGTGTGGAGTGTCTTTTACCTTTTTTACCTCTCAAAAGAATAATACTTGTCCCCTAAACGAAATAACTTTCCAAAAGTTGAATGTGCTCTCTGTCATAGTGTGCTCATTCGAGCATTATGGATGCTCGTACAAACACGGTAATCCATTCCCCTACTTTGCTTCCTTTGAAGCTGCAACCTCATCCCACCTCGATTCCTTTGCACTATGATCATGTTCCTCAATGATGAAAGCCATTGAATGAGCTATTAGCTGAACAAAATCACCTCTAACACTAGATGATTTGGTACCATTCTAATATGGTAGTTATCAAATGTTGTATCTCAAAAGGTAATAAAGACGAAACTCATACGGGGAACGATAACTCACTTATGTGCAAATTTAAGTTAATAATTAACAAAATAGGTCGAAAAAGATATGATTAATGAGACACAAATTGACTCTAAAGAAAGAATAACAAGAACATAAAATATTTAGAACGTATTAAGGATCAATAAAAAAATAATGGATATCAACATAAAAGCTTAGATATGAATATAAAATATATCACAAAAAACAATCGTATATTGAAGATTTCTTAATTAGAACAGACTTAATGTATTTTTATCTTTAACTACTTTATCTTTAACATGTGGATCAATTAAATAATATACCTAAATTAACGTACACCATTATTAAATTAGAGTAATCTAAATAAGTATAAATAGAAAATTATAAACCACTTTTAAATGTCTAGAAATAATTCAATCATGATTATTTATATGCTCAAACGCACTCTCCATTTTAATGGTATTTGTTAATTGTTGATGATGTACACTTGTAAGTATATATTAAATACTTCGTTAGAAAGCCTCATTTACCTTTTAACTTTTGGTTTCAAACAATAAAATACATATTCTTTGACCAACTTTTGGAAGTAACATTTGAAGGTTATGTAATTTTAATGGTGTAGAAACTTTGTTAACGTTCATTCATCAAAACTTGATTAATAATTGAGCATTGATACTTATTAAAACAAAAGTCATTTTCTCCCCCAACATTAATCTAAACAAAACTTAGACAAATATACTAGCTACATTGGGAACTTTCTCCTAAGTCTTGTGTGAACATAGTTTATTTTGAAATTAGTGTATATTATTTTTAATATTTCCTCCTATTTTACTTATTATTAAATTAGTTAATTATACTCGATAATAAAAATATGTTGTGCATTAATTTAATATGGACTACCTTGTTAAAGTTTTTTCCCTCAACCCTCATAAAAGTTGGTTTCTTTTATTTTAAATTTTCTATATGCTCTTAAGTCTGTATTATTTTTTTAAAACCGTAACATACACACAATTTCTACACAAAAACTTGAAATTATTGAGATTTTTCATATATATATATATATATATATATATATATATATATATATAAATAAAGTGATTTAGTTTATGCATCCATTTCTAATATAAATATTTTGTTTGGCAACACTGTCGGTGAGCCGAACAATTATTATTGGTAACATACTCGATTGCTAGAGCACATATGTAGATGGGCTCACAGTGTGACCTCGTAACGAAAGATATTGGTCTTTGTGACTAGTATATATTCATAGTCTTCATAACATGGTAGTCAGGAAAGCAGATTTCATGGTGAAGTGGTAGTGCAAGAACATATATTATTATCATTGTATGAGATGACACATGCAGTCATTAGTCGAGGGGGACAATAAATCACAAATGTCTAAAATATTGATAATATTATATTAATGCATTTTGACTAACATTTTTAATCATGTCCTAATTACTTGGTAAACCAAGTCATTAATAATTTTAACAACTATTTATAAAAATTTATGTTACAACACATTTATCAACGATATCATATTATATAAGAACTCTCTAATTGAAGACTAGTTGGTTTATATTGTCGATTATAAGTTTTAATTACAAACTTGCTGAACACAAATCGAAGATTTGTAGTTCATCCCTACCACTACTCAAAAGAGTCTCAATCCCTACCCACAATTCTCTAGTTGTGGTGTAGTCAAGGAATTGATTAACAATGTCTGGGTCAATAGTTTTGATTATCCATGATATAACCATGGAATCTCTTTGACCCATTGAGAGTAATTTGGATCTATGGTTGGTAGAGGTTCGTCGATGATATGTTTGAGTCGTCCTCTACCACCAATAGCCAAATGCATCAGTTTAGACCATTTGGTGTGATTGTGATATTTCACTTTTTCGGCCACTCTGATTCCTGGACCGGTGTTTTCTGTTTGTGTGTTTGTTGTTTTTATTTTTTGAAACATTTGGAACACTTGTTCCATTTGTTTCATTGAGATCAGTTGGGTGTCATTGGTTTCGAGTAATTCGGCCATCGAAGGTAAGAATTGGTAAATGATGAGATCCAAAAATTTATCGGATCCCCAGATCTGAACCTTACAGCTCTAATACCATATAGAAAATATTAATGCGGAATTTACACTGTGTTTAGGGTTTTAATACTCATTGTATTAATTTCATATGAATTTACAGCCCTATATATATACACAAGAGAAGCTAATTAAAAAAGGAAACACAGATTATTAATTACCATATATCTAAATTCTAATTTTGGTAGCAGAATATCCTAAATCAATAAGAGAATAATCATCTGATCTTCCTAAAAAAGACATATATAAGTGAAGAAAAGTGGCATAGTAACACACCAATAGTAAAGAGATTTTCGACATGTAAGTGGAAGAAGCATAATAAAGAATTTCAATATAGATTCAATGTTAGTTATACCAAAACACAAACTTGGAGGTCCAAAACAATGAATACTTAATGAAAGATAATATTTTGAGGGAAAGGTGTTCAAAACACCATTAAGCCATTGATGTGTTTTTATTTTTTGTGCCCTTTAGATTCTCAATTGATTGTTGCTCTATTTTTCTTATTCACTAATGTTGAGGTCCAAAACATTTTCTTTCAATTGGTATCCGGTCATAGAGTGTTTCTTGGATATCTTGAGTGAGTGAAAGTTTGGTGAAGAAAGAAAATGAGTGAATGGGAAACATTCTATATTCAACCTTTTGATTGTAGGATAAATATTTCGATGCAGAAACATTTTATTGAGGACTTGTTGTTTCAACAAGACATTAATGCGGTTCTTAAGAAGACAAATCTATCTACTATGGAAAAGGATAAATAGGCATCCATTAAGAAGAAGGCGTTGAACACTATTCAACTTGCGATTGCACACGAAATTAAGTATAAATAGTTGAAGGAGATCGATCCTATTGTTTTATTGAAGAAGCTAAGCTTCGGGTGGAATTTTTATTAACTCGTGAAGGAGGATAATACAAATATGCTCAACCAATTTGTTTGTCAAATATTGAAGGCGGAGAAAGACTAACGAATGTGGAGCAAGCTTTACCTATTTTGAATTCTCCTCTTGAGAGTTATAAGAATATAATTCAAACTTTGCTCATTGGAAGCAATTCTATCAATCTTAATGGAGCATCGACAACATTGAGAGAATTAATAGGTTCATTGGCAACATTGATGAAGGCTCTAGTAGAGGATGAGTTAAGGAGAAGATTTAGCAAGAGAGGAGTAAGTTTCAAGAGAAAATTAACGATATTAATAAGGAGTATTACTATTGTAAGAATAAGGGGTTCATTCAAATGATGTGCTAAGAGATGAAAGAAGACCTCAACAGGATGAGGAGTTTGAAAGATGGAGGAAAAAGATATGTTGAGGCCAAGGGAGGGGCCTCTTTACGCTTTATTGAGGATGATGATGAGTATGGAGCACTTCTTGTTGATGGGGGAGTTTCTTATGGTAAGGAATGGGTGAATGATTCCGATTACTCATTTCAAACATGTTATAAGAAGAAGACGTTCAATAAGTTTAGTTCTTTTGATAAAGACCTTTTCACTTTAACAAACATTGAGAAGGTGAAGGTGGAAGATATTGGAGAGGTTTTGTGATGACATATTATAGTGTCACGTGGAGGGTTGGTGATATGTGGTATGTGCTTAAGTTTAAGAAGAATATTATATCCTTGTGTAGGCTAAGGAATATTGTTTCAAGGCTAGTGGTGGATCTTTGAAGATCATTAGAGAGAGCATGGCGTTCATAAAGGGGAAAAAGAGTGAAAGAAACTTGTATACGCTACAAGTTATCAATGGTTGCCTAGGCCACAAAATTGATGATTATATTTTTGAGTCTCCAAAATAGTTGACATTTATTTGTTAGCGTTTCAATAAGGAACACGTCGTCATATCCTTTAAGGAGTATTATTCTAATGATTTGGTTGGATATTTAAGGGGTCAAAATCAATTTGGATGAGCTTTAGTAATGTATTTTAAAATATACTGAAATTGTTAGTTTTAGAGTTACTAATAGGATTATATATTTTGTATAAATACTCATAATTGATTACTAACATTAATTTAAGGCTATAAAGTGGGTCGCTCATTATTAGATTTAGTTCAACTTTAAGTCGACTTTTATAAGCCAAATTAATCAAACTTTTTAATTATTTTTCAAGTTAAATTTATGAATTTCGTTTTATACGACATATGGCTCAAAAAATATAACGCAAATCAGATCATCAGAGTATACAAACACACAAATACTTAAATTATGTTACATATAATTACAAACACTGAAATTATATGACATATGAACACCAACACTTTAATTATATTACATATAATCACAAATACTTAAAATTATTGTTACATATATTACCACAAATCAGATACTCCCTCCGTTCTTTTTTGTTCTTCCCATATAATTTTTCATAATTTTCAAAATAACTTTTGAGCCTCGATATCTCTAAATACACATTATAAAAGATTATAAAAAATATATGATAAAAAAGTATATAGTAAGACGAATTTAACAAGATCCCAGATGGATATATTTATCATCTATATATTTCTTATAATCTTAATCAAATTTCTCTTTCCAAAATAGAATATTCTAAACGAGAAGAACATTTGCAAACGTAGGAAATATTTATTATATTTATTTATTATTTATTATTATTATTTTTTTAAATTATTTATTTATTATTAATTATTAAATCATAAAATTAATGTTGCGTTTAATGGCTGCAAATGATTTTGTAAGATCCATTGTTGCACTTTCATTACTCATAAATTGTTTGGCATTCGATTTCACTTGTGCGGGTATACGAACAGGACGGTGATTTTTATCGAGTAGAACGATTACTGCCTTGGCTTCAACGATTGGCTGTCAAATCATGATAATAATCATATTTATTAATCGAGTATATCAATTGCATAACCAATGATGATAGGTGAATTTACAACATATTTGGTCTCCGTTAATTATATTTATTACTGATAGTGGCATTTTTTAAATAGATATATCATTATCAATAGTAAATATTTCAGAACGAATATAATAATAACGAGTAAGTTCAAGGTAGGGAAAAATAACCTCATAATTTGGTAACTTGTAAATAAAATGGTCGAAAAACAAACGAGCAGCTGACACCTCTGAAACCATGGATTTCACAACAAATTCGTCCCCGCTCTAGTTCACGTAAAATCAGCATAAATATACATTAAATATCAATAAAAAAAAACATATTAAATTGTTTGAAAATATGTTATTTACAAGTAATTTTATAGCGATTGGTTTTAAAAAGAAAGTACTATAAAATTAACCATTCAATCAAAATAAACATTTAATAACTTAATCTTATTTAAGCCGCCAGTTGGGTCATTGTTCATATGTCTTTTTATTAATAAAATATTTACTTATAAAAAAATAAATCTTATTTATCATTTCAAAATATTTGATAATTTTTTAATTTGTTTCTAGTTTGTAGTTAGTTTGTTTTTCTTGTCATAATATCACAACATATTAGAAAACGTAAATAGGATTTCTTAAGATGAATTCTTGACATCTTGTCATTATATACATATATATATATATATATATATATATATATATATATATATATATATAATAATAATAATAATAATAATAATAATAATAATAATAATAATAATAAAAATAATAATAATAAGGAAAAATTACCTAGAATAATCCAATCTATTCGTGATTTTCCTAAAATAATCCCATATATTGATTAATCATGAATAATCTCAACTTTGAGGGGTATTTTCCTAGAGTAAACTCGGTTACTGGATGACATGCTATAACAAGTTTTATTTTTTTAAAAAAAGATAAATCAAAATAAAATGTCGAAAAAAATATTTAAAAAATGTTCAAAAAAATTTTATGATTTTTTTTTATTAACTAGAAATTTTTTATTTAAATTTTAAAAAAATTTCTCTAATTTTAAATCAATTTTCAGTTTACTTTTTTTATGAATTACCTACTATAACAGGTCATCTGACTATCAAAGTTTAACCTAGGCAAATACCCCTTAAAGTTGAGATTATTCATAGTTAATTAATAGGTGAGATTATTGTAGGACAATCATAAAAAGATTTGATTATTCTTGGTAATTTTTTCCTAATAATAATAATAATAATAGTAATAATAATAAAAATAATAATAATAATAACAACCACTATTAGAGCATTATGTGTATAATGTTTTTTTTTTAAATGTTGTGTAATGGTTTTCTTAGTTATATATGTTTCGGTTGATATATACTTATTTGTAATCTTATATTGCTATTTGGTTAAATGAACAAACAATATTAAGATATTAGTAAATAATAACTTCATTAAGAAAATTAGTTTAAAGTATATTATATGTAAAATTATAAGAAAATTAGTTTAAAGTATATTATATGTACCCTTAGCATATAATACCTTGAGAGGTGAGAGAAAAGTAAGAGACAATTTGGACAAAGTAGCACCACCACTCTTCTGAATCGCATCATCATCTAGACCAATCACTCTACCAAGCTCATGATTTGCTGCAAATGAAAACATGTATCACAATGTCATAATTTTATATATATATATATATATATATATATATATATATATATATATATATATATATATATATATATATATATATATATATATATATATATATATAAAATGAATTCTTGAAAAATATATTCCACTCTACATAAAATGTGGTTGGCATTGTTTTAAAAACCTTTTGCAAACAAATATTGTATGTTATGAATTTTACTCCCTCCGAACCATTGTAATAGTCCCATTTGCTTGGGCACGGTTATTAAGAATGGTGTGGGGTCCATTAAAAAGGGTAAATAGTGATGGGTAAGTAGTGAAGGGTAAGTAGTGATGGGTGGTTGGGTAAGTAAGGTATATAGTGGTATATTCGTAATTACTTGTGTGAACTAAGGGTATTTAGGTAAAAAAAGATTGACAAAAATAGAAATGAGACAATTAAAAAGACTTTGCCAAATAAGGAAATTGGACTATTATAATGATTCGGAGGGAGTATGATATTATTAGTTGGTAAATTAGTGAAATTGTTTTAGTTACTTACTAAGCTGACAATAACTAGAATAGACAGCATTATTAACAACTCCATATTGATCCAACTCGTAGTCGCGTACTTTGAGTTCCATCTCTAAAACCCCGGTGATTCTAAGTATAATCAGAAAAATATAGAAATTAATTACCCTCCATAATAATTCACCACAAGGATTAATAAGAATAAACAGCTAATCATCAAAAGCATACAAATACGAAATCCATATGTAATCATTGTTTGAGGGTTCTTTTTGAGCCATGTTTTTGGTAACAAAATTTTTATCTTTTATAAAAAAATTGTAAAAGTTTAATTTGTAGAATCAAATATAATCTGATAATGAAAATTGATTAACGTGTATTTTCTCCCTTAAAAATTTTCCAAGTAAGAATGTTTATGAAAATTAAGAAAAATAGAATTGTTTAGATGGTAAATATATTATTTTATTAAATATATAACAAAATTAATGGAACAATTATTAAAATATTAACATAATAATAGTTGAAAAAATATGAAGACTACAATTATTAAAAAAATAGCCCATTAGTAGAAACTTTTAGCTTACGAGCTTCTTGTTTTGAGGTCGTCTCACCGTGAGACGGTCTCATACAAGACATGCTGAATATAGTTCACAAGCTAAAAATATGCGGAGACCATAAACATTATAAACATTTTTAAAAACATAATGGAAAATATATAAGGACAATAAGAATTAATAAAATATTAAAATGAGGATAGATAAAGTTAATTATGTTCAAAATTTGCGATATAAATAGAAAGATTATTAAGATGAACAGCAGATGAAACAATTCAAAATGACAAATAAGGACAACTTTAAATAACGGATGAAGTATATCACAAAAAGAGAGTTAGTAGTAGAAATTTTTGATTATGTTGTAACTTATAAATTAAAAAACTAATCACAAATTAAAAGTGATGAATAAATAGTATTATTTTTTCTGATGTTGCAACTAATATAAAACGGAGCAAAGTATATATTACTGATCAACACATGAAAAGTTATTAGCATAGGATGAGCGTGGACAAACTGACAAAAGGCGAGGCGTGGACGAAAGGACGGGACTTGGGTTAGTAATAAAACAAGATGATGGGGGACAAAGAGAAAGGGGACTAGTAAGGTATGCTCGGCCAATGGGGAATGGTGTGGTTTTTGGACGAGATACCACATTTGTGGGTGTGAAGGTTGTAAGAACTTGCAATAACACCATTTTCTAATCTTGTTTTCAACAAGGGTTGTTTGGTTTTTTATGATAAAGAAAGACGAGAGTCTTATGATGAAGAGAACACAAGTGTTGGCCACATATTTATAGGCTACAACTAGGCTACACCTAGTGGCCACATATTTATATCCATCCCTTAATATTGTGTTCACATTCACATTATTATAGACAAGTCTTCACATTGACATATATAAATATATGATATTAATATAAAACTTCATACAATATACAGATCTTTTTAATATATGTTAATATAAAAATTTTAGTTTTGATTAATGATTCGATAATGTATTATCTTTATCTTATTCAAATATTTTCATTAAATATATATTATAATATTATAATAATTATTAATTGAATTATATTGCTAAAAAATAAAGTGAGTAATAAGAGAGATTAGTTACTTTAGAAAACAAATATGCATTATAGGTAAGCAAATGGATGGTATATAATAAATATATAGTGTAATTTAACATACAAATGGGATAAATGAAAAGCAATAGAATTTTGCCAGCTTAATGGGTTGAACCATATATGAAATCAAATCAAAATATGTTATAAATATGTTATTTTCTAATTTCTTATATAAATTTATAAATATCATATAAAAGATTCTTATTTTATTTTGTTTTTCAGTGTCTGTGTAAGTAATTCATTAAAAGATGCTATATTATGTTTTTCCCAAATTTTTAATTTAAAATTTATGTATGCCATGTAAATTGTTCTTACTTTATTTCGTTTTTAAGTTTTTGTGTTAATATATTTACATATAAGAATATATGATTAAGGAAATTCACATATTTTGATATAAAACATAATATTCTTAATTAATGGTAATTGATTTACATTCAATAATAAATAGAATTATTATCAATCATAATTTAAATATTGACAATATATGTTAAACTGTTTGGTTTTTAATAAAATTGTAACTAATTCTATCATTAAATAGCAAAGGTCAATAAAAATAATTACTACATTAGATAGTTCAATCAATTTAATTAAGATATTTTTAGTTCTCTATAAAAAAATTACACTTGGCGAGGGCTTTAGAATTGTGACATTTGGTATTTTACAGTCTTTTTAATAGATGTTATGATTATGATTATGACATGATGATTTAAAAAATAAAGCAAGAGATATTATGCAGTAGAAATAAACAATTTTGACAAATATATGTATAAATTAACTCTGTAGTTTTATTGTCAACAATATATTATGCAATATATTATATTTTCCAATTTACTCGATTTAGCTATGAATAAATGCAAGTTAAAAATACTTTAATGGTAGAGATATTCGTCAACATCAAATGTCATGTTATTTTTCTTCAGGCAATAAATGAATTCTATTTGCCAAACTATTTTTAGTTGTGACACTTAGAATTTTCCAAGCTTTTTAATATTTAGTATAATGTATGATATTAGGGATTTGTTGGAATAATTTAGATCATGCTAGATTAGGGTTGTTCAACAGGCAGGTCCCCATATTGAGCTCTTATCCAGTTCGTTTTTAGAAGGATTTTGTAAGGGCCAAATTGAAAAAAAGTCAGGTTGAAAATGGGCTATATTATAATTAAAATGGAGCATGCTATTAAAGAGCTCAATAAGAGCCAAAAACGGGCCTTCACTAGTGGAAAACCTTATTTGCTGCTTGTCATTTGCTGCGGTTTTCCTTAGACGCAGCAATAAATAGCAAAAAGAATTTAGAAAAAAAAATCAATTAATTTTTGCGGTTTTATGTTTGATCGCAGCAAATACTCAGTTGCAATAATAATTGCTGCGGTTTTGCCCTTGACCGCAGCAAATAAGTCCACGAAGATATTAAATGTTGCGGTTCTTGCTATGACCGCAGCAATAAACTGTAAAATGGCGCCTTTTTAACGTTTATATTTTCATAAGACGAAACCCTTCTGTTTCATTATACCACAAACGAACACATACAGTGGTTCTTCTTCTCCATCCAGACTTCACACTTTAAACTTCTACTGTTCTTGTTCATCATCAAACTTCAAACTTCGAATTTTCATAAACCCCCTACTTGTTCATCATCTGCTCGACTATTCTTCTTCTCCTACCACTTCTACTGTTCATCATTCTTCAAAACCGTTTGAAACCAAAGGCATTTGGTCTTGTTCGATCATCTTCAAGACTCATGAATTAAGGTATTATTCGTCTTTTTAAATTCTCAAACCTTTAAGTCTTTTGCAAGTTCATAAACATACGAAAATTAGGTATTATTTGTTTTGTAAATTTGCAAGTTTATATATTTATAGTTTCACTTGTAATTTAGTAATTTGGTTAAAAATGTGGTTTCTTAATTATTTGCATATTTAGTAATTATTTGTGAAAGTGGTTTGTGTGGTTTGTTAACATATTTTGTTAAAAATGTGGTTTGTTGTTATACTTCTTTAATTATTAGAATTAGAATACTTATATTTTTAAGGTTAAATGACTTAATTTTATTATTTATATTTTGAATATGATTTTATTTACAATGTAGTGCTTAATATTGAAGTATGAAGTATATAATTAGAATATGTTTGGTTATATAGAATTACATTATGTTTGGTTATATATAATTAGAATGTGAAGTATATGAAGTATGAAGTATACAATGTTAATTATTCAAAGTATATATTTTTAGGGTTAAATATGTTTGTTATAAATAAGTATATATGTTTAAAAGTTGTGTATTAATTTTTTTTTGAATTAATTAATCACACTTATTAGGATGACAAAAGATCGTTCTTGGATGTATGGAAGCATTGAATCGTTGAAATTTATTGATGGCGTATTAGAATTTTGTAGTATTGCGGTTGAACATCAAGTAAGGACAGGGGGAGTTGGTTTTTATTGCCCATGTGTCACTTGTGGCAATGTATCAAAGGTAGATAGTGTTGATATCCTTATGGAGCACATACTTCGACGTGGGTTTAGGCCTCAATATCATGTTTGGCTTTGGCATGGTGAGAAGGGAGTTTACAAAGAGAAAAGTGTTATTGAGGACGTCAATAATGTGGCCGATGTCAATGAGGATGTAGTAGATCATGTTGATGGGTATGAGACAGATGAAGAGAATGTCGATGAGGATGTGGATCGTGAGATGCTAAACCATTCTCCAATGTGACAGACCCATAATGTGAGATGCTAGAAGATTCACCAGTTGGCAAGTTGATTTTATGCTGGACTTTTACAGGTTTAGGGTTATTCACACATGCTACCTTTTCAATGATATGATCACTTGCTCCTGAGTCTATTATCCACTCGATTGTCTTTGCATTTCCACAAAAATAAGACACCATACTTGCAAAGCCCGCAAAGTTGTTCTCATTTTCTTCGTCTGCATCAACATTGTTAACAGCAATTTTGTGACCTCCTGGAAAATTCTTTAGAAGTTGCTCCAGCTGTGCCACTGAGATTTCACTCCCTCGTCCTAGGATCCTACTTTTTTTAGCATTAGTTGTTATCCTTGGGTTTCTATTCCTTCCCCAGTTTCCACTTGAGCTAATCACTCTTGTGTTTCCTTCTTTTTCTCTAAATGGCTGCTTGTATTTGGTGTGCCATTTGGGGTACCCTATAACTGTCTAGCATCTATCTTTTGTGTGTCCTTTGATGCCACAAGCACTGCACACCATGCTTTCAACACCACCTCTACTAAACTGGCAGAGGTTTTCATGATTCCTTTTATGGGATTCAAAATATTTCGCTGAGACTCTTCTTGCTGAAGTGAGCTACAAGCAAAGTCAACTGTAGGAAAGGGAGTTAACATTAGAATTTGACTTCTCAAAGGTCCATATGACTCATCCAATCCATTTAAGAACTGAAAAAGCCTTTTCTCTTCTTTTTGTTTCTCAAAGGCTTCTAAGAACCTTTTCACATCTTCACTGCTTTCACTGAGTGTTGGTAGTTGATCCAAGGACTCTAGTTCTTCCCATACACTCTTCAATGCAGTATAATATTCATTAATGGTCAATGATCCTTACTTGGTCTCATATAGCTCTTTGTTGAGCTTGTATTTAAGAGATCCATTTGAGACTGAAAAATCTTCTTTCAAGATACAACCAAATCTCTCTTGCAGTCATCATATACATAACAGTTTGCTTGATTGGTTCAGAGACTGATCCCATAATCCAACGTATAAATGTGTCGTTATAGGTGTCACATAGGTCACCTTTGGTTCTATCCTCTTCATCTCTAATTAACATTCCATTTACGAACCTAAGCTTCCTTTTGGATGAGAGGGCTATCTCCATGGATCTTTTTCGTCCTATAGTTACTGATATCTGTGAGTTTGTCAACACTCACAGTATTAGGTCCATTTGAGCCATGCAAATACAAGGGATTTTGTGGATTCATTTTTTCCATAACGAAGAACAGAGCAAGATAGAAGACTAGAAGAAGAAGGAAGGGGTATAAGAGGAAGAGAAGAGAATAATGGATGAAGATATCAGTATCTCAGTATCAGTGCAATGGCTCTGATACCATGTTAAGCAAATCAAATAGACAGGGAATGATTTTGTATTCTCATTCATTTAATGTATCTTGGCTTGTGCACCAAGTATTACATATACAGAGGCGTTGAGCATGAAGCCTTGCCACACACAGGATACCACATTCATTTATGTACAAAGGGACCACAAGGACAGAATGACAGAAGGAATAAAACAAGGACCACATTCAGCAAAAGGAATAACAGAAAAAAGTATAGCAGCAGTAGAGGAGTGGCCTTATACATCAGCAACCTTTTCTCATTAATGTGAAAAAGCATAATTCAATAAACATACTTTTAACATATAGATTGTCCATGAAATACATTAAAAGCTAAAAGTGGGTGAAATCTTTAATAATACAAAAGGATCCGGCCGGTTGTGCCGAGCTTTCAAGCCCAACCCATATAAAGCCCATTTTAAGTTTGAAGGGCAATTATCCAAGCCGGTCCATATTTACTTATACTCAACCTGGACTTGTATCCAGCCCATTAAACACCCCTAGTAAGGATAAAACAAGTATAAGGCCAAGTGTCTAAAAACTAACCTACAAATCAAGTATTTGAAACAACAAAGAACAGCCGGAGAGCTAGCGGTTAGGTGCGGGTTCGAGCACCCTAGGTTCTCATCCAAGCACCTTGCTCCAAGACAGACAATGCCTTTTATGTATCTATACTTCAGTTTAAGGGGTGCGCTAGTTGCATCACTATAGGTGCACTTAAAGTAGTGGTTTCTTAAATTCATTTTGGGGGACAAATCATAATAATATTGTTACGTTATTGTAGCTATTATTCTATTTTTTTCATTCTTTTCAATCTACATAGTAGCAACAGGAATACAAAAACAACAACAACAATAGCATTCTATTATCTCAATATCATTTACTAAATCCCACTTACGGTGAAGTTTGGAGCGTCAATGTTCGCTATCTTACCCTTATTAATGATAGCAATTATGTTTTTTATAAACTCGTTCTTATTTATACTTCCTCCGTTCCACTATACTTGCTACATTTGAATTTTTACGCAATCCAATGTGTTATTTTGATCATTTATATATTGAATTATACACATCTAAAAATTATAAAAAATTAATATTATGAAAGTATGCGATTTGACGATCCAAACAAGATCTCACTTGACTATAATTTTTTCTTACACATTAGCCGTAATATATAAAATAAGCTTGAATGATGAATAGTGTCAACAATCCTTATGTAGCGAGTATTTGGAACGGAGGAAGTATATCTCTATATAATCTACTCTTAATTTGTGACCTACTTTATGCGTGTTTATGTCGTTGCTAGTGGCAGAGAGATCCACTATGTAGTCAGTGATGTCAATTGACATCACTTGAACTTGGTGGATGAATTGGTAGCTAGTGATGTTAGTGATGTCAAATTTTTTCAAGCTCTAATAATTTAAATAATTTAACTTAATTTTGCATTTTTGAATGTTAATTTCATTGTATTATTTTTTTTTTTGTGTTTTTGATCATTTTAGTGTCATTATTTTTTTTTATGGTTTTTGACTTGGGTTCTAGGGATTGGTGAATTAGAGATGTTTTAATAGTGTGTAATAATTTATTTCAAAAAAATAATGTGCAATAATATTTGTTAAGTTTACATTTTTGTCTTTGATTTTGGTTTGTTGTTGATGTATACACTTTATACTATATTTTTATGCTCCTTTCCCTTGCATTTTATGGCATTTTGATGTGTGACTTCGCATTCTCCATGTGGTTTTACGCTTGGTTGGAGTTTTTGTGTCTTTGATTATTTCAGGCCATTTTACTCCACTCTTGTATTGGAAGCGGATCACTTCTGAGCATTAGGATGCGTACTTCGAGATTTGGCAGAGTTCGAGACCGCACTACGGCACTTTTGTGAGCTCACGGGTCCATTCGGATACGCTTTTAGTCCCGTTGGGTCTCGTTTGTACTTTTGCCGCGTTCTAATGAAGAAAAGTAAGCACAAGATGATGGGCCCGGGCGGGTATTTTCATACCCGGGCGATTTCAAGTTAAAAAAATAGGAATGCAAGCCTCAAAGCCCAGGACCCGGTCGGGTATACTATAAACCCGGTCGGGTCTGTCATGAATCATTTGCAAAACTCTCAGCACACGGACCCGATCCGGTCTTACCTAAACCCGGTCGGGTCCTGCGATTTCTGCTCTCTGGAAACTCTGAACATACGGACCAGGTCCGGTCTTGCTTAAACCCGGTCCGGTCCTGCTTTAATAACCGTTTTTCGCACGATTTATATTTTATCATTAGGGAATGTAATAGACAAGTAGGGATGGTTTTTCTGAGATTATTCTCAATTCTTCACTTTGGGAGAAATACTCTGTAACTTTCAATTATTTTCGTTCATCATTTGGTATTCAACTTCAAGTATCATTTCTTTATCTTTTTCTTGTTATTACTTTTAATCATGTTTTCTTTAATTAATTCTTGTTTTGTTGCATTTGATATGTGTGAGTAGTTTCTTAATCTAGGGTTAGATGGAACCCTAGCCATGATTTTGATGATGAATTATTGAATCCCAATCCCTTTTTGTTATGCATAATCCTTGTTCATGCTTGGTTTCTTATGCTAGTTAACTCATATATTTTCAATAGAAATGAAATTGTGGTTAACAATTCATTCAATCGCTAACGAAAGTTAGGGTTGAATGAATTGCCTTTTAGATCAAGGACTTGATAATCTTCATGAAAATAGATAGATTTGATTGTTGGACCTTATAGAATACTATGCTCAATGTCATTACTATATTTGATTCCATGAAAATAGGTTTGATAGTATGGTTGTGAAGCTAATAGTCTTCGAATGGAGTTATTAGTATCTTTAATGGTGTATTCGTCCTATTGAACTTGGTTATGATTGTTGTAAGGGTAGTAGGATCTCATTGTCATCATATCATGCTAGTGGGGAAGTTTATCCCTGGATGTTTTAGTATCATCGATTTACCTTTCTAATTTAATTGTTTGTGCTCTAGTTATTTAGTTAGTTTAGACATATACTCTCTAAAATTGTGTGTTACTTAGGATCAATTGGTAGCCGGAAAATAATCATTTACTACATTGTTCCCTGTGGATTCGACACTAACTGATGCTACACTAGTTGCATATTAGGATTTGTTTGATAGTACATAAACGACTTATCAGTTGTAGAGGGCATTGATACGTCACTTTCAAAACATGAAATCTCAGGGTAGGCAGTTACATTCAACAACATTAATCAAGTGTTGTTGAATGTAATTTTTTGTTTTAAATCACAACATCACTTTTTCTTTTTTTTTTTCTAGATCCGCCCCTGATGGTTATAGGGAACTTGTCTTATTAGTAAATTCACTTGCATAGCTTCCTAATTAACTAGGGTTGGAAACTAAGCTCCTTATCTTGTCCTTTTATTCTTATGACAAAGGGGAGAATAAGTACAAAACTTGGGCGAATTGAACCATACTACCTAAGTGTGCCTAGTAATGTTCTAACGTTTCGAGGTTTCCTATGGGGGTCAAATAAAAGGGCGACTTTTTACTAAAATTATATTTATCTTTCAATTCTCTTTACTCGTTATATTTTGTGGTTTACATATATATTTTTATTTTTTTAATTAGCTTATTTAGTTAAAACTTTGCCTTTTTTAAATAACATTAACATATAATAAAAACTTAAAAGAGCTAGAATACACCGTAAGAGAAAAGTATAAGATTATAAGAGGATAAAGAGTCTAAGGTTTATCATTACAAGGCAATAATGCCCTTTCATAATAAGACCATATACATATAGGATGGTTAGGTAGAGGGTCTAAAAAGTATAAATTGTTAGGAACTTTCCATATGAGGTTAGACTAAGCTAGCTTTGTTTTATGTTTTAGCTAAAGTTCCTTATTTGTTTCTTTAGTTTGTTTCATAAAATTCTGAAACATATTCAAAAAAAATAAATAAATAATTAAAAGTTTACAAATCCATTAAACCTTAAACTATCTTTTATTTATTCATTATATTAGTAATCATTTATACTTTGTTTGAATAGCAATTCAAGATAAATAGAAAGTTGGGAGAAACAGTTGGATAGAAGGGCAAGGGGGTAGAGAGGAACAATAAACATTTATTATTTCTTTTGTTGTTATGATTTTGCAACACTTTTTTTTATGTCTATCCCTTTTATCTTGCTTTAATTTATGTAATTGTCACCACCAATTTTTATTCTCATTCATATATTAACTATCTCTCTTAATATCATCCACATAATTCAAATGGTGGTCTCACAGTTTCTTAATCATTGTGTAAATTTTTGCTGTTGCAACTTAAAAAGAACCAAGGGAGTTTGTTTAAAGAATAAAAAAATACTCTTTATGTTTCATTTGCTTTTTACATGTTTTTCAATGCATTAACTCAATACAGTGATATGTTTTATAATTAAAAATTATAAAACTAGATACTAACAAATCTTATGTTGAAACGAATTAAACAATATCTCATTTGACTACTCCCTTCGTTTCTTAATAAAGTTACTATTGAGAAGTTTACGAGAATTAAGAAAAATAGAATCCTTTAGATAGTGGAAATATTATTTTATTGAATAATAAATTTGATGAAGGAAAATTGGGGACCATAAATATTAGAAAAAAGATTAAAAAAAAGTTATTGAAAAAAATATGGAAGCCATAACTAATAAAAAATATTTTTGAAAGTTAGTAGAAAACATGTGAGGACCTAATAAATATAAAATGTTAAAATGAAGTTAATAAATGATATGTGGGAACCATAAGCATTATTAAATTATTAAAATGAGGATGTGTAAGGTTTTTTTGTCTAAAATTTATGATATGAATAAAAAAAATTTTTATAAAAATAACAAAAGGAACACCCTAAAATAAAAAATGAGAACTCTTTACTTCCAAGGGTGTTCCAATTTTTAGTAACATGAAATTACTAATTTCCCATTTATAATTTTTCATATATTGCATCCTCACTTTCTTTCTTTTTTACCTCTTCTTTTTAACCATGGCCTCTTCTTTAATTTTAATTTTTCTTAATTTCTTTTATCCTCACTTTCTTCCTCTCTTATCTCTTTCTTTCAATCATGGTCTCTACTTCATTTCAATCCTTCTTCATCTCTTTCATCTTCACTTTCTTTTTCTCAGATCTGATCTAGACTCCCCAACCACTTTAATGTTCCACAAGTTTTGACACATCCCCTCTCAATTCGATCTTTAGGGCTAAGAAATTGATTGAAATTGTGTAAAATGATGGATTCTAAATTTCAATGGTGGCTTTGCATAAATATAATGTTGGGTTCTTGATGTAATGAAATGGTGGGTTCTTGATAGTGTAAAGTAAGGGTGTTTAAAAATATTTGATCTGAAACATTCGATTCGGAATATTTGATATTCGCTTTTAAAAACCCGATAATTTATCCTATTTCTAAAACTCGGATATCGAATTCGAATCCAGGTCGGTGTATTCCCAAAATCGAATATCCAATTTTCTAATTCTATGTTATATTATTTTTTACATTTCATATATATATATATATATATATATATATATATATATATATATATATATATATATATATATATAACATTCTACACCTTACGATAAAAAAAAGCAAAAGTCAGTTTGATTTCTCTCTAAATAAATATCAAATTTGTTTAAAATAATATAATAATGAGGCAACAAAGTATATGCAAACATACACAAAATTATTAGATTATATAATTTTAATACAACCAATTAATTTGATGAGACAAATGCCACAGAAACTTCCTGGCTCTTCATTCACTAAAAGAACCAATCCTATTGTTTTCCTTTTTGAGTTTGCTCGTTTTGCCTTTTTTATACAACCCATTTTATATTTGATAGTTTCACTATAAAATGGATTAATACAAAATAACTTATTAAATATATATATATATATATATATATATATATATAATTACATATATTTAAAATAATTTAGACTAATTCAATTAAAATTGTCTCCTAACCAAGAAAATTAGTGCAGCAAAATTTGTTGATAAAGAAGATACGTCACAAGAAGATACGTCAACGTCACACATCTCAACTAATGATCATGGAATGCCCAATTCACCCACTAACACCAATACACAACATTAATTATCCTACGTACCCACTAGTTTTTGGTATTACCCCAAATAATAGAGTAATCCAACTAGTGGAAAAAATTTTATATATTGTGTAATATATGTTGCGGTTTTATAAAAACGCAGTATAAAAGTAGTAGAAAAATTAAGAAAAAAATAAGGTATATGCTGTGATTCTAAGAGAACTGCAGCATATACTCTATATTTTTTTTTGATAAAATCCCGCCTTTATTCAGCATATTCAAAACCCACGAAAATATATTATCTCTAGCCATCTAAGTTTGATCAATAAAAATTAGCAAGAAACTAAACGTGACAGAAATAGAACTAACCCATTATATAGTTCCATTCTGCTTATGCACTATCAATAATAAAGGAGAAATTATATTTAATAGTGTACTTTTTAAATGACATCTATAAACTTTCCATTGTAATAAACTAAACGTGAAGTTTTTAAATTCAATAGTGGGGAATTTGAGTTGTGAAAAAACTATTTTTTTTAATATTCCTTCATTAAAAATAATTTTTAATATAAAATACCCATAAGAATGATGTGTGCTTTTAAGTTTGCTACTCTCTCCGTTCTTTTTTGATCTTCTACATTACTATAACGGGTAGCTTTAAAAGTTCTTCCACTTTAGAATACTTTCTATTTTTATAAAGTTTTTATCCTATTTTTACCCCTTAAAACCCCCCTTTTTTCTAATGTACCCCTTTTCTTTTATTTATAATTATTTTCTCTCTCATACTTTTAATACAATCATTACTTCACTCTACTATTTAATTAAAATAATACCCACTACAGCCTCATACTTCCAATACAATCATTACTTCACACTACTATTTAATTAAAATAATACCCACTACAACTCAAAGATTCTATCTTCCTTAATATGTGTGAAAAACCCAAAGTGAAAGATCAAAAAAGAACGGAGGGAGTATTAATTAAAGAGAATGAATATAAGAATTTAGGGTCCGTTTGGTTCAGTGATCAGGATTGGAATGGTATGTAACCCTATACCAGGATGGTATGGATTCAGAACCCCATACCAGACTAAAACTGTTTGGTTCAATCCTGTAATAGATATTCAATCCATTCACACTGTTTGGTTCAATTATGGAATGGATTCTCTGTCCAGTTATATATATATATATATATATATATATATATATATATATATATATATATATATATATATATATATATATATATATATATATATATATATATATATATATATATATATATATATATATATATATATATATATATATATATATATACATATATATATATATATACATATATATATATATATACATATATATATATATATACATATATATATATATATATACATATATATATATATATATACATATATATATATATATACATATATATATATATATATATATATATATATATATATATATATATATATATATATATATATATATATATATTTAATTATTTCTGAAATTAGTTTTTCCAAAATTTCTTGCATACATGAATTTAAATGTTAACTTATATACATATATATCAAAAATATAGTTACGATTTCTTAAATAAAGAGGTTCGAATCAAAATGATTATTTAATTAAAATGTGTGAGCCCACGAAGGTGAGTCTCTTAGTTAGGTCTCGTAAGAAAATGAATTGAGATAAAAATAAATAAATAAATAAATAAACATAATAATAATAATAATAATAATAATAATAATAATAATAATAATTTAAGGCTGTCATTCCTCCTTCTCTTCCTTCTCCTTCTTTCTCTCTTCCCTCTTCTCTCACGTCCCTCCCTCAGTTGAAGAACCAGCAGCCGTGCTACTGTGTCCACCACCAACAGCGGGCCGTGTCGTTTTGTTCTCCTCTGCAGGCGGCCATCGCAGCACACTCTCTTCTCCCTCCTCCCTCGCTGTGAGTAGCCGGCAGCCAACCCACGAGCAGCCGCCAGCTGCTGTCCGATTTAAGGCTGCTCTCCAACCAGTTTTGGCCCTCGTGCACCACCACCACGACCTTCATCCTCCTCTTCACCACTTTTCTGAAATTAGGGTTTGAATATGGGATGAAACTCTCACGTCCCTCCCTCAGTTGAAGAAACAGGAGCCGCGCTACTGTGTCCACCACCAGCAGCGGGCCGTGTCGTTTTGTTCTCCTCTGCAGGCGGCCACCGCAGCACACTCTCTTCTCCCACCTCCCTCGCTATGAGTAGCCGGCAGCCAACCCACGAGCAGCCGCCAGCTGCTGTCCGATTTAAGGCTGCTCTCCAGCCAGTTTTGGCCCTCGTGCACCACCACCACGACCTTCATCCTCCTCTTCACCACTTTTCAGAAATTAGGGTTTGAATATGGGATGGAATGGAGTTTGAAACTTGGGGGTAGGAGGGTATGGGATTCTAGAGGTTTGGAATGGGATGAGAATCCAGAGGGTATGACATTCCAATGTAAAAAGGCCTAACCAAACATTGGAATGGTTGTGATACCATTCCATACCATTAAAAAAGAGCCAACCAAACATGCCCTTAGAGTGGTTTGACTGATAAGACAATTTGGCAAACGCTTAAAATTATTTAAATGAGAAATAAAGAAAATGGTGGAGATTATTTTCACAAAATAAAATATTTCAAATTAAATAAAATGGATAAAAATGAAAACTATAGTAAATTTATAGGGGATGGAGGGGAATTGCGGATGTTTGAAATGAAAATTAGGAGGGAAAAGTATTTTTGTTAATTTTTTGAGGAAATGGAGTACAATGGAAAAAGAAAGTATTTCCTTTTAATTTTCGTGGAAATACGAAGAAATGATAAATACTTTTACAAAATTTTCAATTTGAATTGCTTGTGTCAAACTAAAAAGAAAACAATTAAGCAGTTTATGTATGATATCGTCTCAAGGCGAAACAGATATACAAAGAACTAAAACTCAAACAAATAAAAAAAAACACACATTTTCGGCAAACATATATACAAAGAACTAAAACTCAAACAAATAAAAAAAACACGCATTTTCAGCAAAACGAACATAATTTCAACTTTATTTTGGTTGTTGTAACCTTCATTTTTGTAATTAAAATAGTCAGTTTAATTTTTAAATTGTC